>NC_022009.1:83284397-83286193 GCF_000317375.1 Microtus ochrogaster
TATTTATTTAGGGGGAAAACTGACAAATCAGGATTCTCTGCATGAATGGTGGATGGAGATGGTTTCAAAAACAATCCTAAAGAGCAAACAGGATCCACAGAGATGAAGAGAAGGGCCGGACTCCGCAGTGGCATCCAGGTATATAGTGTAAGAGGTCACGCCCCAGTACGTGGGTAATTACTAGCTGTAAACCTTCCTGCAGCACCTCCCCCTGTTGTTTAAATAAGAGAGTTTTAAACCTAAGACAAAATTATACACAATAAAAACAAATATCCTATTCTAACTAGCTTAAGTCTAGTATAATAAATAACTTGGCCAAATCATGAGAGGAAAATAGCTACACTTATCTAGTCTTTAACTCCATTGAAGATCCAAGAAGGTAAATAATGTTACCTGAGTAAGTAGGAAGTGCAATCAAATAACTTCCAAAACATATAACAAATCACAGAGACAAGTGGCTACCTGTACAATCACCCAAAGTCACATTTGCAACATTGAAGCAACCAATTTTGGCTATGGCCTAGAATAACTGAAAGTCTATTTTCAAAGGCAAGAAAATTTTCAAAACCATCTTATCCTGTCTTGGCAAGATTTGATAGTCCTCTTTATCCATTTTCGGATACTACGTATTTTGTCAGTGGTTGAGGTATGGGTAGTTTAAAGGCCAGTTTTGCCAAGGAAACAAGCTCCAAGTGGAGTGTGTTTGGTGCTCAACATTTTCTCAGGAATAGATCAGTGCTGCCAGGAACAATTGTGTCTCACTTCAACAGAACTCTAAGTTATTTAAATATCATTTTTTACAGATCTTTAAAGTGGTTGAGGATTATTTATCTATACAGAATATAATCTCTATGTATTTAAAGAACCTAATTAGTCTAACTATAAGTATGACAAGCATAGATGACTATTGATCTATAATTCTTAATACCTATATAATTTAAAGGTTAAGACAATAAACAACTGTGCAATAAATGAGAACAATGACCTCCAAATGTAAACAATGTATAAGTATCTTGATCAGAGGTAGAAATGTACACTGCAATATGGTAAGTATATATCAATATATAAAAAATGTTTTAAACAGAGGTAGAAGCATGCATGCATATAATATTTAATATAATTTAACATTGTATCATATACAAGAATCTATACCAATGTAATTGTCTATAAATAATAACTCACAAACCAATCTATTATTCCATCTACAGCAAGAACTCCAGCTCAAAGGCACAGAAAACTTTCCCATCCTAAAGAAGGATATCCCTATGAAGGTTAAAAAGGCTTACAGAACACCAAATAGAACAGATAAAAAAAAATCCCCTTGCCATATAATAATCAAAACACAAACTATACAGGTTAAAGAAAGAATATTAAGAGCTGCAAAGGAAGAAGGTCAAGTAACATATAAAGGAATGCCTATCAGAATTGCACCTAACTTCTCAATGGAAACCATGAAAGTCAGAAGGTCCTCGATAGATGTTCCGCAGACACTAAAAGATCATGGATGCAAGCCAAGACTACTATACCCAGCAAAGCTTTCATTCACCATCAATGGAGAAAACAAGATTTAAACAATATGTATCCACAAACCCAGCTTTATAGAAAGTACTAGAAGAAAAACTCCAACCCAAGGAAGTTAACTCTACCCACAAAAACACAGGAATCTGATAAACCCCCACACACCAGCATAATTCAAAGAGAAACACACAAACACTATTACCAAAAAATAAACGGAATTAAAAAACACTGCTCATTAATATTGCTTAATACCAATGGACTCAATTCACAAAAAAAAA
>NC_022009.1:83287793-83289075 GCF_000317375.1 Microtus ochrogaster
CATCCACCATGGTCAAGTCGGCTTCATCCCAGAGATGCAGGGCTGGTTCAACATAGGAAAATCTATCAGTATAATCCATCACATAAATAAAATGAAAGAAAAAAAAATACGATCATTTCATTAAATGCTCAAAAAGCATGTGACAAAATCCAACACCCCTTTCATGATAAAGGTCTTAGAGAGATCAGGGATACAAGGAACATATTTAAACATAATAAAAATAATATACAGCAAGCCAACAGCCAACATCAAATTAAATGGAGAAAAACTCAAAGCGATTCCACTAAAATCAGGAACAAGACAAGGCTGTCCACTCTCTCCACATCTCTTCAACATGGTTCTTGAAGTTTTAGCAATAAGAATGAGACAAGTAAGGGAGATCAAGGGGATTCAAATAGGAAAGGAAGAAGTCAAACTTTCATTATTTGCAGATGATATGATAGTGTATATAAGTGACCCCAAAAAACTATACCAGAGATCTCCTACAGCTGATAAATACCTTCAGTAATGTGGCAGGATACAAGATCAACTCAAAAAAAAAATTAGTAACCTTCCTATATATAAATGATAAAGAAGCTAAGAGCGAAATGAGAGAAACATCACCTTTCACAATAGCCACAAATAACATAAAATATCTTGGGGTAACACTAACCAAGGAAGTGAAAGAACTATTTGACAAGAACTTTAAGTCTTTGAAGAAAGAAACTGAAGAAGGTACCAGAAAATGGAAAGATCTCCCAAGCTCTTGGATGGGTAGGATCAACATAGTAAAAATGGCAATTCTACCAAAAGCAATCTATAGATTCAGTGCAATCCCCATCAAAATCCCAACATAGAACAATAATCAAGTCATATGGAAAAACAAAAAACCAAAGATAACCAAAACAACCCTGCACAATAAAGGAACATCCAGAGGAATTACCATCCCTGACATCAAGCTCTATTACTGAGCTACAGTAATGAAAACAGCTTTGTATTGACATAAAAACAGAGAAGTCGATCAATGGAATAGAGTAGAAGACCCAGATTTTATCCCACAAACCTATGAACACCTGATTTTTGACAAAGAGGCTAAAATTATACAATGGAAAAAGGAAAGCATCTTCAGCAAATGTTGCTGGCATAACTTGATGTCAACCTGTAGAAGAATGAAAATAGATACGTATCTATCACTATGCATAAAACTCAAATCCAAAAGGATTAAAGACCTCAATATAAATCCGACCATACTTTCTTCATCCATTCTTCTATTGAAGGGCATCTAGGTTGTGGCTATTACAAA
>NC_022009.1:83289881-83309020 GCF_000317375.1 Microtus ochrogaster
AAAAAAAAATCCGACCACACTGAACCTGATAGAAGAGAAGGTGGGAAGTAGTCTTAAATGCATGAGAACAGGAGACTGCTGGGGAACCTTGTTAGCCAACCATTGTTAAGAGGTGGGTCTCAGTTAAGGCATGGCTTTGCTGGGAGCCAGAGTAAAGCACATGCACCTCCGTGTGCGCGCTCTCTCCGAGCCTTTTCCAGAAGGACATTGCTGTGCTTGGATTTCTCGTTTTCTGTTTCATGAGTTTTCCCCTTATAATAAATAAAATTTAATTGTTTTATCCTTAGGTAGCCTGGTTATTTCTACAGGAGACCACTTCCTAAATATAACCCCAGTAGCACACACACTAAGAGCAACAATAAATAATATGGATAGAAACTTCAAAATCCTTAGAAGCGCCGGGCAATGGTGGCACACGGCTTTAATCCCAGCTCTCTGTGAGTTTGAGACCAGCCTCGTCTATGGAGTCAGTTCCAGAACAGTCAACTCTGCTACACAGAGAAACCCTGTCTCAAAAAATCAAAAAACAAACAAAATCTTTAGCAGCAATACTTACTCTCTAAGACATGCAGTTTTTCTATCTGCTAAAGAAATGCCCAATTTTAAGTAATGAAATACATAATTTACTTAGATCCCATAAATTCAGGAACTAATATTCAGTTGAGATATTGCTCAACATAAAAATGACATCTACTGTGTACTCCAAATACACATTTTCACACTAGTCCCTGGAAGATAGAAATGGATATTCTAAGACTAAAGTTCTGTGAAGAGTTTTGTGGAATCTTTCTTTACAAAGACACCATAGCCTTCTCGTCGACATTATGTGTATTCTTACATTTAAGCTTTTTCAGAAATGTAAAGATCCTTTCAAGACTTTCTATTCTTTCTTTTTGAACACAATTTAAAAACAAAACTGTGGATCTAGAAACTATGGATCACTTCTATAATTCCATAATTTGGGAGACTGAGGCAGTAGAGTAACCTCACATAGTAAAGCCTTGTCTCAACAAAAAACAAACATACTCATTATATATACATCTATATGAACTTCAAAGATATACTCTGAAATCTAAAATAAACAGTGAGTTTTATGAGAATCAGGTAAGTCTCTGTGGGTTTGGGCCAGCCTGGTCTACTTACAAGATCCATCCGAGCCAGTCTATAATAAAAAACGAAAGCTAAAGCTGAATTTAAAAATATATATATATTATTTTCTGGTTTCTTTCATTTCTATTGTAAAGAACTATGAAAGAGGGGAGTTATGATACTTGTGGTTTTTTATTTTGCTTTAAGAGAACACAGCTACATGGTGTAAGTGAATGACAAACTGAGAGCAAATGTCTGTTTCGGAATAAATTTTTGTATACTGTGAAGATGTGTCATTATGATTGATTTAATAAAAAGCTGAGTGGCCAATAGTTAGGCAGGATTTTCAGGCATATAGGGCACTGGGAGGGAGAAGAGAAGAGTTGTCACACAGACAGAGAGGAAGCAGCATGGGCAGCACAGAGTAAAAGTAATAAAGCCAGAAGAAAAATAGTGCATTGATAAAAATGGGATACTTTAAGTTGTAAGAGTTGGTTACTAACTAGTCCAAGCTATTGGCAGAGTTTTATTAATTAATAATATGTCACCATGTCATTTAATAGGGAGCCGGAAGTCCTGATGAAAAAAAAAATCCATCTACAAATGACTAAGTGAGAAAAATGACTTACAAACTGCTTGCAAATGAACTAATCTAGAAGGATAGACATGAAAAGGAAACAAAACCCTACAAGTAGTTATAAGTTCATTTATGAAGAAAAATAAAAATTAAGGAAAAAATATGTAAGCAACTAAACCACCACTAAGCCCGAGTCCAGTCAAAAATTCTAAGAAAAGTTTTCAAGCAAAAGATAACACTGTAGCTTGACTTTCAAGAGGATCACCCAATTCTTGACACATGTGTTCAACCTTTATTGAATGATTAAACAACAGAATTTAGTGATGAACAATTTCAATTGCAAAAGAATTCACACACTCAGTAAATATCAATAAAATTATTTACAGATGTTTTCTTGAGTGAACATTAAGGTAGAATGACAGTGGGTGGTGTGGACCACCGCTGTCTAACAAAGTTCCAGATGAAAGTTGGCAGACCACAATTCTCCATCACCTTTTTACTTTCATTTTTATTGATTTGTACTATGTGTTAAGGAACTTCCTTATGCCTCTTTCTTTGGGAGTTTTGTAAGGGCTTTGAAGGATGAAAAGGGATACAATGGTAGCCTTCTTAACAAAGTCATTCTTTGGAAAACAGCCCCACCACTGTGGAACCATTTTGCATGATGACTGCATAAAGGAACCCCATTGTTCACTCCTAATTACAACAGGAAGAAAGTAAGAGGCTGAGCCTAAAGATGCAAAGCATACAATCCATCTCCAGTGCAGGTGGCATTAATGGCAAGAATTCAGTTAATAAGTATTGGGAAATACAAATGGTATGGCACAAAGGCAAAAGATTAAGAAATCAGATCCTTACCTTTTGGAAGTGTTTGAGGGGAAGAGATCCATACAAGTTAAGACTCAAACACAAAGGAACACAATTAGGGAATATCTCAGTGTTCTCGTGGTGCGTCTCACTGCATCAACCAAAATGAGGAATGAAAATTGCTCTTAAATTGTTATGGAGTGGGGCTGGAGAGATGGCTCAGAGGTTAAGAGCATTGCCTGCTCTTCCAAAGGTCCTGAGTTCAATTCCCGGCACATGGTGGCTCACAACCATCTGTAAAGAGGTCTGGTGCCCTCTTCTGGCCTGCAGACATGCACACAGACAGAATATTGTATACAAAATAAATAAATATTTTTTAAAAAATTGTTATGGAGTTTCTGGTCCCGGAGGAAATCCTTTTCCCAAGGTCAGGCATTTGGATAAGAACCTACAATCCTCCAGGGACTTGAGGAAAGTCCCTGCTTGCTAAAAGCACCATTCTCCTTAGCTCTGGAAGGAAGAACTTGTAACCCTTCCATCGATGTAATAGGTTGCCTGGTAGAGTTACTAAAACTTTGCAAACAATAGGCATTTAGATACTTTCTCAATGATAGACTGGATCGGCTCACAGGCAAAGTCCTTTGCAAGCTTAGACATGGAATTAAAGGTAGCACAGTGGAAATGGTACCTATATGAATTCCTTTGTGACCAGGATGTGATAGCAAAGGGGTCTATGCAGTCCCCATACCTACACTATTCACCACTCACATAAAAGAGGAACCTATTGGACTGTGGGGACCAATAGAATGGTCACAGCATTTGGGTAACAACTAACTCATGGAATACAAACTGAATGAAAAGCAGCAGGCTATAGACAGGGGAATGAATGGCTTTTTACTGAAAAGGAACTACCTAACCAGCACAACATGCTGAAGTAGTCACAACACTGCTGAGTATAAGACAAACAGCTAAAGACAGAAAAAGGAAAACGTATAGTTTCTCCAGTTCATAGTGTGTGTTCAATGGTACAGATATAAGGTTGTCAAAATGAAAAAAAACCACTAGGTGGCAGATAAATGTCAAGACATTTAGTAGGAAGACATGGATAGAAATGGCAAAACATAGCAAAGACATCAAAGTTTATGTAACCCATGTAATGGAACACACAGGCAAGACACATAAGACATCTAAAAATAATAAAATAGGACACAAATTGTCATCATGTTCAATTAAGATTAGACTATTAAAACTTCCTAGGGAAAAAATTCACAATAAATTATCAAGGATAACTGTCATGCAATTGGTAAACTCGAAAGTTTACTCCTAAAACTAAAAATAATGAAGTAATATGGAGAAACAAATTTAATCAGGAACTATAAGAATAACTATTTAATGGTATGCATACTGAAATATTAAGAAACCTAAGAATGTTAGCAGAATTCATAAAAAAGAATTCTAAGATTATATAAAACATTGGAATATACAGGCACACAAGTGCTATTTTAATGATTTGATGAAAGAAACATGGCAGGACTCTAAACAGGCCATTAAAGATTGCACCTTTGTCCAGCACTTAAAACTAGATTCAAACACCAAATACCAGCTGTAACACGGTCTCCTAAACAATTAAATTATAAGCTACAAATAGATTTCACTGGACCCTTGAATACTCACAGGGGCCTATATGACTGCACCCTAGTAGATGTAAGCATAGGGGTTGGGTTAACTAGAGAAAGTCATAGATAAGACCAGTCGGCAACAAAATAAACATTCTGGTGTTGGACAGCCAGATAGGGCTACCCAAAAATTACTGATTTACATCAAGGGACACATCTAAAGTCCAGAGGTGTTTCTGTGTTATGGAAATACAGTGGGTCTTCCATTTAACATATAATTCAACTCCAGCTGACAATATACAAAGATGGAAAGGACTGTTTAAAGCCAAATTATTGTAACTCAAAGATACCCTTTAAAAAAGTTATTAAAATTGCATTCTATGAGTTAAATACTAGACAAAGTTTGAATAGAACTTCTCCCTTACAAGAAGCTATTAAGTCATACTTAGAGACAGAACAGCAACCAGATATTTCCTGACCATGCAGTATAATTCCCCATAAATGTGTTTATAGACACAGGAATACTCAAGTTTAAAGGCACCTGGAACAGGCAACATAACCTTTACTACAGACAAGAAGGTAAATCTAAACCTAAAAAAAAATTAAACTATTTACAATACCTATATTGGATTTGCACTATCATAAAGATAGGAATATTCTTAGTATTACTTTACTCAGTGTTGGTGCATTTTACCTTCTGCGCAGACAGAAAGGGAAATAAAACATGGCAAGACAGGGCCATACCAAATTGCACCCTATGCCTCATAAAATCTTTAACAAGAAAATAAAAAAGAATACAAGATGGAACTACACTATGTTGTTGGGCCAAGGCATCAAGGACACTGTTACTGAAACTCCCCTGTTGAATTCTTTAAGTTTACGATTACCCTGTGTGTCAAGATCAGGCTCTGCAACACCACCAATGCATGCTTTGCCATCACCAATACTACTGAGATGGTCAAAGTTGGAGTCATCATTGCTTTGGTCCACAGGATGACACAGTGAAAATGAAACCGACAAAAATCACTTAGGCTAACCCATGCGGATAGCATTTCAGTGCAGGAAATCAAATTTGCAGAGATTTAGGGATACCCGCCTCTTGAATAGTCACTGTCATTTTTGTAAAACCCCTGTGAAGCCATGGAGCTCCCTTTTCCATAGTGCGACTTGTCTCTCCCACAAGAAACCCCAGCAGTGTATAAGATCAAGTTTTAGGCGTAACTCCCTCATGCATGGTTAAACTGGACTTTTCATTTGGGTGTATAATCTTGACATATAGAATATATACTGGGTACCTTGTATTCTTGAAAAGGCCCCAGAGAAAGATATTCTTCTCACTTGGGCAAGAGCAGGAACAAAGCACTACTTAGCTAAAAAGTCAAAAATGCCAGGCTCTGGATTTTACACTACCACAATTCCCCCCCTTTGATCTAGCCACCTTAGATGTTATCTCGAAGTCTGAGCAGTTCCCCTTAATCAGCTAACATTTGACAAAATGCTAATGCAGAACAAAATCCACCCATTTTCCTTCTGTAGATTATACAGGTTGACTACTATGAGGTTCTGTTCCCAGCCACCTAGGAAGAGAGTTCACAAGACGGTCATGTTTTCTGTGTTTGTTTTCGTTTTGTTTTTTTTTTTTCATTATCAGTTACAAACTTCTAGCTTTAACTAACCACACAGAGGTGGTTAAAAGACAAACTCCCTCTCCCCCTCTTAGAAATCACAGCCCCTTCCTCTATTTCCCCTTTTCAGATGTGCCTGGGTGCTTCACAATCATGGGACCTTTGAGACAAAAGTAAGATAACAGGCACCCACTTTATCAACCTCATCTCTCTTCTTGGTCCTGAAAAATGTGTGCCTGGTATCCTTGCTACTTACTTCTAGAGAATTGCTAATTGTGTCTGTATGGGTATATAAACTAGAAACCTTGTGAAATAGGGAGACATAATTGAAAGAATAAAGACACTTGAGAGGAAGATGTGTATGAGCTGATTCAGTCACCCGCAGATCCCTTTAGTGTTGTGGAATTGCCCTCTGTATGCTGTGAATATGTTTTTATTACCATTGGTTAATAAAGAAGCTGCTTTGGGTCTATGGCAGCACAGAATACAGCAAGGTAAAAATTATAAGCAGAGATAGAGGAGAGAAAAAAACAGAGTCAGAGAGAAGCCATGTAGCCACCAAAGGAAAAAGATGCCTGCCTGCCAGAATCTTAGCGGCAAACCACAAACCTTGTGTTAAAATATGAAATAATACAAATGGGTTAATTTAAAATGTAAGATTAGTTAAAAAGATCCCAAGCTAATAGGCCAAACAGTGCTTTAATTAATATAATCTTTGTATGATTATTTTGGGTCTGGGCGGCCATTAACTAGCAAACAGCCTCCTACTACACTTTAGCCTGTCCTACTTGCGTAAAACGTCCTGTCTGAACCCTTAGGGGGCACTGAGGCTGGAACTCAGAGGTCCCCGATAATTCAAACCCTTCATCAACAACCATATCTAAAGCAATAGGAACAATGAATGAAACAACCATCATAACAAATAAATCAAGAGTAAAGTATGATATTGGTGACTTACCCTTGCACCTTGGATTGATTACTACCAGAATACTAGAACCTATGAACACTTAATCCCAAACCTTACTTACATACACGAGGAATGCATTCTGTGTGCAACATGTTCATTGTGAAGTTACTGGAAATACTGTCTGATATAGCTACTGTGATAAATGAGAAAGGCTAATGCTCATATTTGTACCAAGTTTGATAGCCATAGTCACCAATGACCAAGAGGACACTAAAAATACCAACTTTAACAAAAGAAACCCATTGAAATGCTATTTAACACCAATTTGGAGAAATATCACAGAAGCACCAGCCCTTTACAATTTCAACTTGGGAGAAATGTCTCTTAAATCATCCTTCTACCTTATGAAGAACAAGGGAAGAATAGATTTGAGATGTCAGACATAAAAATAGCACCAAACACAAAATTCCTCTCAGGATTTTTGGCCTCAAACATATGGCAGACCAACTCTGTGATTGGCACCCAGGACAATAAAACTACAGAGATTGTAAACAAAAATGTATACAATTATTCTGATTGGAAGCAGAATGAGGAGCCAGATTAATTGACTGGGATGACATCAACATCTGCCACACACACACACACACACACACACACACAAATCAAAACAAAAAAACCCACAAGATTACCAGAACTGTACCTCAGTAATAGGAGAAAATGATGGAAGCATTTTCTCTCTTCAAATACAGTTCTACTGCCATATAGATCTAAATGTACAAATTTCCTTTTTGGACTATATCCAAAATGGAATAAGCCAAATATGACTGTAGTGTTTGTGGCCAAACTCCCCAACCTACTGTACTATAGTAAGATGGACATATGGACAGGGAAGGCTGAAATTGATTCATTTCTACCTATATGATGGGATGGAAATTACAGCATTGGGGACACAACATTCAGATTTCCATTGAGTTTTGGCTCAGTGCCAAAACCCTTCACATCTTTATGGTTTTGAAGCCTCACCACCTGATAAGAATCCATGCAGACAAGACACATTGTGCCTGCATAGTGTTCTACAGAACTCAGATTATACCTTACCACAGACAGCCAAAGTTTGTACTGACGTGGCCTATATACTGTTACAATTTTTAATGCAAAAGGCCTCAACTCTCACATAGAGATCTATATGAGAATCTCTGGGATTGGTATTAACCAATGCAAACAAGACTGATGCACTGACTAATGTCAACTCTTGCATACTGGTTGACCGCTCAATGCAATCACCCAATTCAGACTGGACTTGTAAGGGCACATGTGTACAAATTTCCTGTAGTCCTTTAAGGATTCCTACTTCAAATGGACCACCACTATACAAGGTTTAATACACCAACAACAAAATAGCAATATAAGTGGTGGAAAAGATAATGGAATAGCCTAATTGACCTCAGTCTTTATCATACACCATTCTCAGAAGATTTACAACTTGACAACTACATTTACTGTCACATCTTTAAGAAAAATTATAAAACCAAAGGAACAATGGATTCCACTAATTATCAATGATACACTGGAACCCACCTTTATAACCAAAAAACAAAAATTTGGTTGCAAAAAAAACAATTTTTTTTTGTGGCTTTTATACCCTGAATGCACTACATGACAACGAAACAAGACTCATCAATACCTCCGGATATCCACACCAGGAACATCACATACCCTTTCGCATATAAATTCCTTATGATTCTTTTGAGCTTGTTTAATAAACTTGACCTTAAGAGGATCTATAACAATGAGCTCCATAGACAACTACCATACCAGAAGGAACAAACCAGCCAAGCATGATTCTGGCAGATATATCTGTGAAAACCATGATTAAAGAAACTTCTTCAGGAAATGTTGCATTCAAAATTTTTGGTTTGGCCCCACAATGTCAATGACATTTTGACAAAAGAGAGCATCTATACATTAGTCACAAACCAGAGATGGATGCCGCTGGAGACTCAACAGACTTCCTGATGCTTTATATTCATCATTTTCTTTTTCATATTAACATACAAAGATCTAAGAAACAATACTGGAGCTCATTATGAAGCTAACTGAAATCTTAGTTGCTCTTTTAACTAATAAAAGAACTATACCTCTCCCATGACCGTGAACCACTTGCACCTACTTGACACTAGGCAAGTAAGGAAGATAATCTACTGTGATTAGCTTAGCTCGGGTTCCTGCAGCTTCAATATTGCTATGTCCCCCTTTACAACACGTTTGAAAGTGATTGCATTTCCTTTTAGTTCTGAATGTGTTTTCAACTTGGTACCATACCAAACCTAGAGAAAATAAAAAAAAAAAAAAATAGGAAAATATCTATATGCCAGGCAGATCAAAACAATATCCTGTGATCTATATTGTTTTGACCATTTTACTTAATAGTTATATGTTTTAGTGCCTAAAATTTATTCACCTGCATTTATTTGCCTATTAGTAGTTGAAATATTTACTGTATGTATCAAGGACTAGAGGATAAAATGTAATGAGCATAGTTAAAAAAAAAAGCATTTTCATAATGCAAAAACAACTTAATCATGAACACCACCACATCCAAGGCTGTACCTGATAACCAGAACCCAGAATCTCACTCACTCAAGATGATCAGACACAGTCCTACAACCACAGGTCAACCACAGGACAGTATATAAGCAGATACCAAGAGCAATTCTGGGCTCTGAACATCTGAAGAGATTTCACCTTGATGAGCCCTGCAACTAGAGCATCTCTCCCAGAATGCTGACTCTTGAACTAGAGACTTCTGTTAGAGACTGGACCTGATCATCAACAAAGATAAACAAGTGAGCAGCCTTGGGGAAATAGACTTAGGACCATATCTAGGAATTTGGAAGATGAACCTTGTGTGGTGACCATCAGCATAATAAAATATAACTTTTGGAATGCTAACTATGTATATCAACCTTCTTGCTCATGGAAATCAGGATCACTTAGAAACCATACTGTTTCCTATGACTGATGATGGGTTTTAGTCTGCCACACAGTATGGAAAGGAAAACTTTTTCAAATGAAATGCAAGATAACAGATTTTTAAAGAATCCCAATGATTTGCATTACACACCTACAGCAACTTGCTTTGCTCTAAATGTTTTCTAAGAAAAAGAACTTTTGAAAGTAAATATATCGACATTTTTATGTTCACACTTGTGTTCAAGAGAATGACTTCCATGTCTGTACAGATGACACACAGGAAAATAGGAGTTGGTTACCCTGGACCTGGATTACTAGTAGATGGTTATGAGGCTCCAACGTGGGTGTTGGGACAAGAACTCAGACATAATACTGCTTATCCGATAAACCAAAAGTCTTCCACAGATTAACAACAACAAGCACAAAACCTAAATATATAAATGATCCTTGGTTATATGATGCATCAACACTAAAGAGTTGTATATGGTAAATTTGCACCATAAACTGAATGCACTCCAAAGACCATGGCCAATAATTTATAACAGGAAAGCTGACCCAAAGCTACGCACAAAGTAGAAACACTCAGAATGTCCAATGGGATTATGAAACGATAGTAAACACACTGACACACTATGACTTCTATATTTACCACAAAACTACAATAATCAACAATAAAAAAGGATGGAGAATAAAAGCCAAAACATAATGCAGGAAAATATAATCAGCTTTTAACCAAAAGATCAGAAGAAACTCAGCCAAAAAAAGTGTCATCCTGACCAATGTTACCCAGCTACCTATGATTCTATGTATATAGAAAATCAAACACTGACTTCACAACACCTACAAATTAACTCAAAGTGACCCTTAAAATGTTATGTTTCTGACCATCTTGCTACTGATATTTATTCCAGATAGGCTCTAAAGTTCTCCAAAAAGGGAGATGATCTCAGCCAGATCTTGTTCTGTAGCCCTTCATGCTTCCTTGTGGTTTAAGGCAAACCAAGTTCCAATGATACCCACACAGAAAACACTTTAGAAGAATAATTTAATCTGCTTCCTACCCCGTGGATTATTCACAAGATGTGGCATCTGCCCCTTCCACCTACCCAACAGCATGCAAATCTGAGAAACCTCTGCAGAACTTCCTTTTGTATCCTGGCAGTGAACTTCACTGAATCATACCATGGTGGTTAACAGTAGCAGAAACTTAAAGAGTTCCATTGCTGAAGGATGATCCCCATAACTCACTTCCTTTCTAGCAGTTTCCAAACTGCCTGAAACATTTGTAAGACAAACATGAAAGTGAAATGCAATGTTCAGCACTTCTAGAAACCAGACCTTCTGCTGTCCATTTTTTCTTCTCAAATTCCCATTGTGACAAAACAATGCCTGTGTGTGCACACTGGGCAGTGATATCAAAAGCATCATAGCCCCCCATTCAAGGGTGGCAGAGCCTTCTCTTCCCCAGGGAATCCACACTCAGAGGCCAAGGGCTCAGAGGCAAAGGGCCACTGCCCAAGTCACCAAAGGGACCGACAGAAACAGCCTGGCTCATGGTCCATTCCAGTCTCAGCATCTCAGACTCTGCAGCTCAGCCAACCTGGCCTTCCTAAGCTGGGGGCCATGTTCACCATGGCATGACTGTGGTCTTTCTTATAGTTCTCTACAGCAGAAACAGAGGAGAATCCAGGAAAGATCCTGTAAGCTACCTCCCACTGGCACTTCCCAAAGTTCCTCACTGGTTAGGACCTCCCGGATGGACCTCAGAACATTAGCAGTGATGCTACCGTGTGAGCAGAGATCAAATGACTTGGATAACACAAGCCCTCCCAGCTCTATCCTTCCACAATAGGTCAGAGAGAGTCCTAATCTGGGAAATTTGTAGTTTAGTAGAATCTTCCATCCTCCCAGAGCTTTTCCTGTTCCCCCTCCTGTTAAAGCACGAAAGCTTTCACCCTCCTTTCTCCCCTCTCTGTGCTGTGACTACACCTGTTTACAGGTGGTCAGGGGACTCAATTCTTACACAGGTCTTCATTTGTAAACTCACAATGAAATCTACAGAAGTTGGAGGCTCCTCATTCACTGGCCTATTTTTCCTTCTCACTGACCAGTCAAGGACCAGCATGGAAAGAGTCTTTCCAGCATTGTGTGTAGCACAGGCAGGATTAGGTGTTCAAATCAATTTTCAATTATATAGTGTGAGGCAAGCCTGAGCTACAGGAGACATTGATCTAAATCAGTGGTTCTCAAGCTTCCTAATGTCACACAGTAATGCCATTCCTTATGAGGTGGTGACGCCCTACTAGAAAATTATTTTCACTGCTACTTCATAACTAAAATTTTGCTACTGTTATAAATTATACTAAAAATATTTGTGTATTCCGATGGTCTTTGGCCACTCTTCTAACAGGGTCACATATTCCCTGTAAAGGGAGCCTCAACCCCTCAGGTTGAGAACCACTGTTCTGTAAACTGATATAAATAAATGAATCAAAAAATAGCAACTAAGAAAAAAAATGGAATGAAATTCTTAATGGCTGGGAAACATTGGAAAATAGAAACATAAAGAGATTGGCGCTGTAATGCATTTAAAGAAAGTGAAGTTTAAAAAAGATACAAATAATTGGCTTTTTAAAATGAATAATTGACTTTTAAAAAAGATAGAATTAATTGGAAGAACACTTAGCTATACTGACTTTGCAACAGAGTTGGTGCTTTGCTGCTGGGGAGAATACCGTTAATAAGACATTGTATGACTTTGTCCCATGTAAAGTGTTAACTGCTGGGTGCTATAAGCTGACACATGGAGATAAAGCCAATGACCTGTGGCTCAAATCTCTGAGCTGACTTCACTGTATCAACCATGATTGCCCATATTTACACAGGAGAGATCCCTAAATGCACACTGAATAATCAGTACTTCAAATTACCCTCCCTAAATTGTACACCCACCAATTCTATCTTCATTCACATGGAAGGAATAAAACAAGGAGTTAAATTACACAGAAAGCCAGTCACACTGCCCCAGCAGGTTCTTTCTTACTATGTAGACATCTGCATCTCACTACCTTAAACTTCCTGCCATGACCTAGCTTTTGCCTAGGCTGTTTGTCCCTACAATGTACACAGTACACCGTTCCTCTTCTTCTGGTCTGAAGGGAGATGCCATGCTCCACACACAAATCCTTTTCCCCTTTTCCTGTTACTGCAATGGACAGCTCAGTATGTGAATCAAACCAATCACTTAAGAACTCTGGAGCTACAGACCTGTAATCCAAGAACTGATGGTGGTTAGTTTGGAGCATAACAAAGGGGAATGCCCAGTGGGGATACAGAAAGGGTTCAAGTCCACCTCAATCTACATAGGAAACCCTGACTCAAAACCACTTTTTAAAAAGACCAGAGATGCAGAGAGACTTAATACATCCTTTATGGCACACCAGCATGTAATAATGATGTTTGTGACCCTGTAATTGCCCCTTTAGCAGCATGCTAAAGGCCTGTGCTTTGACAGGGGAGCAGGGAATAGGGAGACCCTTTTGGCTGGCTGTAAATCAAGACTTGTCTCCTTGTTATGTCTGGTTATTCCTGGGGAACAAATATTTGCAACTTATCATACTAATCTCTAACAGCCATGGTTAGCATACTACTTATCTTTGCCATATCTGGAAGACAGTCCTCCCTTAGCTTAATTCTACTTTGTGGCTTACTGTCTCCTAAGAATGGGTAACTCCTTATACCATCAATTCTATTACCATCCATTCTGCTCTTCTACACCACAGTTTAGCAGTGGAGTGCTGCTCTCCACAGGGGATACTGTTTACCAGTTCCATAAAATTAACTATGGATATTCACTAGGATAGATCCGAAACCTAAATGTTACATTTTACAAGTGCAGAGCTTCTAGAAGATACCAGACAGACCAGTGTTAAAATACAGCACAAGAGGGATTTTGGCAGGTCCAAAGAGTCCCAAGGTGGGTGAGAGACAAGCCAAGCAGATCTCGCATACATGAAGAGTTTTATTGGAAGAAGGTGGGAAGGGAGCAAAATGAGAGAAGGGGAGTGCAGAGCTGCCTCATGGGAAGACAGAGAGAGAGAGAGACAGAGACAGAGACAGAGACAGAGACACAGAGAGAGATAAAGAAACAGAGAGACAGTCAGAGTGAGTGACAGAGAGAGAGGGTGACAGAGAAACATGGCTCAAACACCACCTATCTCTTCAGAGAAATAGCAGAAAGGAAGTTGGAGTGGGCGGAGCTTATCTCTTAAAGGGGCTTTTGGTGCCTGCCTACAGACCACACACTGACCTAACAGTATGGACTCTGGTTTGGCCAGTGTCCTGCCTGAATGCACCCAGCCAGGGGACAAGGGACAGGCCAGCATAATGCCTGAATCCTAACAATCAGGGCTTTCTGAGATTGACAAGTTTGCCTTCCATAGTAACAGTACAAGCACTACAGGTGCCAGCATTTCACAGTGACAGCAACTACTACGATATTTCTATCTTGCTCCCGGTTAGCTGCACAGACACAGCCCACAGAGTCAAGTGCCGCCCAAGCCCAGGAAGTTGCAAGGACCACATAGGACACGTAGGGCCGGGAAGGAATATGCGGAACACGCAGGGCAAGAAAGGTACATGTGGGACAAGCGGGACCACGCAGGACCACGCTGGACCCTGCGGAACTCTGCGTCTGGCCGCTAGCTCCCACCCAGTCCCAGGAAGGACCCACCACCTGGCTCCTGCTGCTCAGCAGGCCGCTCCTCCCCATCTGGGAACAGAAGCCCCTCTCACTCACCATGGCCGGCCACTCCTTCCCGTCTGGGCACAGAAGCCCCTTGCTCATCATGGCGCGGGTGCCGAGTGCTCTACCCACAATGGATCCCACAGAGCAGCACAGGGCACAACTTCCTACTTCCTCAGCAGGGAAGCTGAGCCAGAAAGCTAGGTCCCGGAAGAAGAACCCGCCCATCTGACTGGCTCAAGGCCCTGATTGGTTAGTGAAGTTTGAGTGACAAGACCTGGTGAGGCGAAGGGACACAGCACAGGCCTGACTTAAACCTGTAGAACAGAACTATCCAGTTTGGCTAGAGATTTGCAGAAAATTCCTCAGCAAGTGTCTTGTTAATATAAACCAATGGGTTCATTTTGAGAGAAGGAATCAGGCAATTCAGATAACATTGCATACAGAAACACAGGATATCTCTAGAACATTATAGACAAGTCCACAGTGGCCATGGGCTTGATAACCACAGTCCCAAGTGTGGAAAGAGATGGTTCTTAGGATATGAAACAACCTTTTCCCAAAGGCCAGGGTCCCAGACCTTTATCAGCTCTCACAAGCATATTCCTAGTTTCAGAGAAGGAACTCTTTTCTCCAGTCTATACACCAGGGCCTCAGGGAAACCTCCTAAGACAGGTTCCAAAACTCAGAGATGCCTAGTTTCTCAAGTATGTAGTAGAAATTCTGAACTGTGACATTTATGTGTAAGATCCACTTGGAGTTATTTTGAGAAGATTATAAATTGGATCTTGTGTACTGGGTAGCTCTCCACTACTTAGCAGTGATGTAGGAGAGTAGAATTGGTGGTATAAAACGTAGTACATAGTTAAAAAATAGAATTTAGCTGGGGGCAGGGGACTGCCTCTAGGCCTCTGTGTAAAGATCTCTCTACACTAAACAGGAACATCATACTTTTAAGAGAGTTTCATTAGTTAAGCTGTATAATTTATTAGGTTTTAACTGTTTCTTTGTATTGCCTATATACACCTAATGTTAACAAAAAGCATGGTTATTGTAGTGATGCCATGTATTAAATGAAGACTGTCTTGTGTTTTCTCTGAATTTCAGTCTAACAGACTGTACCAACCAAATATGAATTTATTACATAATCTTATACACAGTTTCTATTCAGCTTTGTTTGGATTCTTGTTGGTCAGCATTATTTAAGCACGAACAATTAGCACCATCCTATGATCAGCTGTCCTTGCTTACAAAGGATGACCACCACCAGGTTCGCTGACTGTTGGTATTTTATTCTAAAAGGAGGTATTTCTGTCTTCTGAGTATACAACCTGTATAAAATTTAGCCCTAATGACATGTAACTTCATGGAACACTGGGTAGAGTCTGGTGAAGTGTTCCTATTCTCTGTCTTGAAATTAGTGTTTGTAGCCTCTAACAAGCTTGACTTACCCTCACTCAAGTAACAAAAGCTCTGAAATGAAAAATGGGAGCAGGGAAGAGGCAGAAAGATAGTAGCCCCATCAAATCAGCAGCAGGGCAAAGTCTCCTCCTCATCCCCTGAGACTCTGACACTATATAAATGTCATGTGTGGTGGCATTTCATTTGTATTTTTTAAATTTATTTATTTATTTAAAATTTCCACCTCCTCCCATCCTCTCATTTCCCTCCCATTCTCCACCCTCCCCCTCCCTCTCCAGTCCTAAGAGAAGTCAGGGTGCACTGCCCTGTGCTGTGCTAAGTCCAAAACCCTCCATCCAGGTCTAGGAATGTGTGTATTCAAACAGACTAGGCTCCCAAAAAGCCAGTACATGCAGTAGAATCAAAACCTGGTGTCATTTTCATTGGCTTCTCAGTCAGCCCTCATTGTCAGCCACATTCAGAGAGTCCGGTTTGATCACATGCTTGTTCAGTCCCAGTTCAGCTGGCCTTGGTGAGCTCCCTTTAGATCAGTCACACCATTTCAGTGGGTGGATGATGTGAGAGTGATTTCTTACTAATAAAGAAACTGCCTAGACCCATTTGATAGGCCAACCCTTAGGTAGCCAGAGAAAACAGAACAGAATGCTGGGAGAAAGAAGCTGAGTCAAAGAGTCGCCATGATTCTCCCACTCCAGACAGACGCAGGTTAAGATCTTTCCTGGTAAGCCAGCTCATGGAGGGAGCTACACAGATTATTAGAAATGGGTTAGATCAATATGTAAGAGCTAGCCAATAAGAAACTGAAACTAATGGGCCAAGCAGTGTTTAAATGAATACAGTTTGTGTGTTGTTATTTCGGGCATAAGCTAGCAGGCGGCCAGGGTGCTGGGGACGCAGCTCTGCTGCTCCTATTACAACAGGTGGACGAACCCCTTACAGTCCTGACTTCCTTCCTCATGTTCTCCCTCCTTCTGTTCTTCATTTGGACCTTGGGAGCTCGGTCCAGTGCTCCAAGGTGGGTCTCTGTCTCTATGTCCATCCATCACCAGATGAAGGTTCTATGGTGATATGCAAGATATTTATCAGTGTGGCTATGGGAGAAGCACACTCTCCTCTGCTGCCCAAGGACCTAGCTAGGGACATCTCCTTGGACACCTGGGAACCCCTCTAGAGCCAAGTCTCTTGCCAACCCTAAAATGGCTCCCTTAATTAAGATACCTTCTTCCCTGCTCCCAATCCACCCTTCCTCCATTTTAACCATACCATTCTCCCAAGCTCTCCCCATCTTCCCCTTCTCCCTTTTCTTTTCCATATCCCCTTCCCTCTACCCCACCCCCTCCCCCGTGCTCCCAACTTTTTCCCAGCGATCTTGTCTACTTCCAATATCCAGGAGGATGCCTATATGTTTTTCTTTGGGTTCACCTTCTTATTTAGCTTCTCTAGGATCACGAATTATAGGCTCTATCCTTTGTTTATGACCTCGTGTGTGACTTTGGTGACATTCAACTTTATTAAGTGTCATGAAATGAATGTGGAGACATCAAAAAGGTAAAATTTTAAAAGCAAATAAAAAAAAATATCTATAAGATCTAGCCATGGTGGCAGGTAATGGTAGCTGATAACTCTGTATCCACTGTGAGAGAGCAAACAGTGATTAATGTTGGCGATTAGAATACTTCAGTACCAAATCAAATGAATTGAGTGGTCATATCACTTCTGAAAGAATAATCTTCCCATCTCATTGAACCTTATATACTTGATCCTCCCTCACAAGCCCATCCCAGAGAATAATAAGATCTAGATAAGTCCTCTCAGGTGTGCCAGGAGTATTGTCCCTTGACAGATTCTATATTTAATTAAGATTAAAATCAATATTAATCATCACACAAAATAATAAATTAATAAAATTTGCTGTGCAGACTGCCTGTGTAGACAGGGACAATATTCCTTTTTTTAGTGATACCTCAAATTCCACTGAGCCAAGTTTGAGGCCAAAGTATATAAAACCTTTTGAGTATGGACTTACTCCTTTCCCAGAAGAAGGATAAGCAATCTTCTTAGGAACTTCAGGGCAGAATTATGAATTCCATGTAGAGTAAAGCACACTGAAGAACTCTTCTGACCCATGCATGCAATTACCCTATTAAATCAGAATCATACCCAACACACTTCAGTAACTGACATATGATTTTGTTACCAAAGAGGAGAGAGAGAGAGAGAGAAATAGAGGAAAAGAGAAGGAGAAAAAGAGAGAGACTCTATAAGAAACCATTGCAGTGGAACTTACATAGTCAAGTTCTACAATATAGAACTGTATACATGACTTTGTCAATTCTTAAGTGTAGCTAACTCCCACAAGACAACACTTTCTAAAAGTCCTTTCCTTCTACTCATATCTGTGCTAAATCCATGCTAAACATCTCTTTTTAGCCAGTATGGTCACATGAGGCAGAGGCATATGTATCTATGCAAGTTCCAGGTCTAGCATATCTACTACCTAGTGAGTTCCAGTCCAGACCAGGATAGAAACTGAAACTGTGTCTCAAAACAGACTCACTCCAAAAATCTCTTCTTAATAAACTTTTGGACTGAGAAAATGTATTAACAGACAAAGTACTCACTTTGTAGCTATCTATTTACTTCTGCAGTATAAAGCAAATTGCAACAGTGTGTGCCTATAATCCAGTGCTTTTAAGGCAAGATAAAAGGTAGACATGAAAAATCCTGTAAGCTGTACACATGTTATTATAACAAACAAGTGACCCTGTCTCACTTAAGGGAAAGTACCAACATCTAACATTATTCCCTGACTTTTACACCCATACCATGACACACATGCACACATTTCTACACATAAATGAGCACACAAGTACAATCAAGTCATAAGTAAATACAAAATAAAATTACAAGATGGATGATGTGACCTACCTCTTTTATTTCAATACTTTAGCAGAGGGGAACCTAGAATTCTGGGATTTTTGGTGCCAAACTCATCTACATTCTTAGTTCAGGACAGTAAAAAATACAGAGACCCTGTCTCAAAATAAAATAACCAATTTGCATTGACCTATCCTGAAATCCTCTTCTTAAATGCACTGATGTGTCCCTAATTAACCTCAGTAAAGGTTCCTATAAACAAATAGTTTGCAAAAACACAGCATGAGGTTTTGCTCTGACTCCTTCATCTTTCCACAGAATGGCTATTCTTGTCTCTCCATTCACAAGTCTCACTCAATAGTTTGAAAACTGCCAACTTGAGCCATAAATGGGTATGTAAGCCTATCATAATAGCATGCAAAAAGCAGATGCAGAAAGATCACTTTGAGGAAAACTTGTGCTATTCTCTCTCTCTCTCTCTCTCTCTCTCTCTCTCTCTCTC
>NC_022009.1:83309120-83311042 GCF_000317375.1 Microtus ochrogaster
ACACACAATGAAAAGAATAATAAAACTTAAAAACAAAGTGCACAGAGTTTAAGAACAATTTCTCTTACAGTCACAGGTCCCTGTCAAATTATTCCCAAAAAATGAACATGGACAAACATGGTAACAGAGCCAGGCAGAAGTCTTTGAATTCAAGCTAGTTTGGTCTACACAGTGAGTAGGATGTTAATGCACACACACACACACACACACACACACACACACACACACACACACACAGTTTAATATAATTTTGCTTTGTTGTTTGAGACAGGATTTCATTAGGATATTCCAGCTGGCCTAGAACTCACTAAAAATAAACAGTTTAATAAATAATATACATTGAATATTTTAAAACAAATTCCAGTAAACATTTAATTCTACACTATTGCATCTTTATTCAAAGCATGGCAGCTTTCTAAATAAGAGGGAGATTCCAAATAATTTTCTTTATATTTACTTACATTTCAAAAAAAATGAAAGTGGGGGAAATTTGGGCTGTTTACATTCCTGGATTGTTTTCTTTCATCCAATCATTCTATAAAATCAATATCTTTTTTTCGTTGACTCTTTCTAATTTAGGATTATTTAAACTAGTTTGTAAGTTGAGCTGTTTGCACAATTTGTTTTATGCTAGGGTTTCAACTGTTGAGACTGAAACAATGTCTAGTAAAGTAAATGTTCCAGCTACTAGTAACCAAATAAATTATTTTTGATTTTTATTGAGCTCTACATTTTTCTCTGCTCTCATCCCTGTCTCTCCCCTCCCCTTCATCCCTCCCTTAAGGTCCCCATGCTCCAAATTTACTCTGGAGAACTTGTCTTTTTCTACTTCCCATGATAGATTATATCCAACTATGTCTCTCTTAGAGTCCTCATTGTTGTGTAGGTTCTCTGGAATTGGGATTTGTAGGGTTTTTTTTTTTTTGCTTTATGTTTAAAAACCACTTATGAGTGAGTACATATGATAACTGTATTTCAGGGCTGAGTTGCCTCACTCAAAATGATGTTCTCTAGCTCCATGCAGTTGCCTGAAAATTTGAAGATGTCGCTATTTTTTTTCTGCTGTGTGTACCATATTTTCTTTATCCATTCTTTGGTCGAAGGGCATTTAGGTTGTTTCCAGGTTCTGGCTATGACAAAAAAAAAATGCTGCTATGAACATGGTTGAGCACATGTCCTTGTGGCGTGATTGAGCATCCTTTGGAAATATACTCCAAAGTGGTATTGCGAGGTCTTGAAAAAGGTTGTTTCCTAATTTTCTGAGAAAGCACCACACTGATATCCAAAGGGGCTATACCAGCTTGCACTCCATCAGCAATGCAAAAGTGCACTTTTTGTCCAACATCCTCTTTAGCATAAGCTGTCATCAGTATTTCTGATCTTGGCCATTCTTACATGTGTAAGATGTAATTTCAGATTTATTTTGATTTGCATTTCTCCGATGACTAAGGATGTTGAACATTTCCTTAAGTGTCTTTCAGCCATTTCAGATTTCTCCGTTGAAAGTTTTCTGTTTAGGTCTGTACTCAATTTATTATTGGATTTTTTTTTGTTGTTCTTTTGATGATAAATTTCTTGTGTTCTTTGTATATTTTGGAGATCACACCTCTATCTGGTGTGGGGATGGTGTAGATGTTTTCCCATTCTGTAGGCTGTCATTTTGTCTTGTTGACTCTCTCCTTTGCTTTACAGAAGCTTTTCAGTTTCAGGAGGTCCCATTTATTAATTATTTCTTTCAGTGTCTGTGCTACTAGGGTTAATTTAGGAAGTGGTCTCCTGTGCCAATGCATTCAAGTGTACTTCCCACTTTCTCTTCTATGAGGTTGAGTGTAGCTGGCTTTATGTTGAGGTCTTTGATCCAATTGTACTTGAGTTTTGTGCACAGTCATATATATGGATCTATTTTCATTCTTCTACATGTT
>NC_022009.1:83327906-83354111 GCF_000317375.1 Microtus ochrogaster
GATTTTGTTAATTTGGACATTCTCTCTCTGCCTTTTAGTTGGTTTGAATAAAGGATTGTCTATTTTGTTTATTTTCTCGAAGAACCAACTCTTTGTCTCATTGATTCTTTGTATTGTTTTCTTTGTTTCTATTTTGTTGATTTCAGCTCTCAATTTGATTATTTCCTGCTATTTCTCTGGTGAGTTTGCTTCTTTATGTTCTAAAGTTTTCAAATGTTCTGTAAATTCACAAGTGTGGGATTTTTTCCAGCTTCTTTATGTAGGCATTTAGTGCTATCAACTTTTCTCTTAACACTGTTTTCATTGTGTCCCATAAATATGGGGATATTGTGTGGTCATTTTCATTGAATTTTAGGAAGTCTTTAATTTCTCCCTTTATTTCTTCCTTGACCCATTGATGTTTCAGGTGAGCATTGCTCAGTTTCCATGTGTTTGTTGGTTTTCTGAAATTAGTATTACTGTTGAATTATAGTGTTAAGCCATGGTGATCTGATAAGACACATAGGGTTATTTTAATTTCTTTTGTATCTTTTAAGGTTTGTTTTGTTACTAAGTACATGGCCAATTTTTAAAAAGGTTCTATGAGGTGCTGAGAAGAAGGGATATTCTTTTCTGTGTGGATGGAAGATTCTATAAATGTTTATTAAGTCCATTTGAGTCATAACATCTGTTAGTTCCCTTATTTCTCTGTTAATATTTTGTCTGATTGACCTTTTCAGTGGTGAGAGTGGAGTGTGGAAGTCTCCAACTATTTCTGTGTGTGGTTTAATGTATGATGTAAGCTTTAGAACTGTCTTTCTTTTACATATGAGGGTGCCCTTGTATTTGGGGCATAGATGTTCAGTATTGAGATTTTCTCTGGATGGATTTTTTTCCAGTGACTAATACGAAACATCCTTCTTTGTCTCTTTTGATTTATTTTAGTTTGAAGTCTATTTTGTTAGATATTAGGATAGCCCCACCAGCTTGTTTCTTATGTTCATTTGGTTGGAAATATTTTTTTCCCCAACCCTTTACTCTGAGGTGATGTCTGTCTTTGAGGTTGAGTTGTATTTCTTGTATGCAGCAGAAGGATGGTTTCTCTTTTCGTATCCAACCTGTTAATCTGTGTATTTTTACAGGTGAGTTGAGTTATTAATATAAAAATCTATTAATGACCAATGCTTGATATCTTCTGTTAATTTACTTCTCATTGTTGGTGATGTTAATTTGTGTGTTTTTCCTTTCTTTTGTATTTGCTCCTGTGAAACCATCCATTGTCTGTGGTTTTTGTTTTGTTTTGTTTTGATACAGCCAAGACTCCTTGGGTTGGAGTTTTGCTTCTAGTACTTCATGTGGGGCTGGGTTTGTGGCTAGGTATTGGTTAAATCTGTTTTTCCCCCATGGATTATCATATTTTGTCCTTCTATGGTGATTGAAAGTTTTGCTGGGTATAGTAGTCTAGGCTGGCATTCATGGTCTCTTAATGTCTTCATAAACCTTGAACATGACCTTCTGGCTTTCATTGCCTCCCTTGAGATGTCAGGTGTAATGCTGATAGGTCTTCCTTTATATGTTATGTGGACTTTTTCCTTTTGCCGTTCTTACTATTCTTTCTTTATTCTGTATGTTTAGTGTTTTGAATATTATGTGGTGAGGGGACTTTTTTTGATCCAGTCTACTTGTTCTTTATGCTTTTTGAATCTTCATAAGCATATCTTTCTTTGGGTAGGGAAAGGTTTCTTCTATGATTTTGTTAAATATATTTTCTATGCTTTTGAGTTGAACATTTCCTCCTTCTTCTATACCTATTATTCTTAGGTTTAGTCTTTTCATTTTGTCCCACATTTCCTGGAGCTTTTGTCAGATTTAATGTTTTCTTTGAATGATGAGTCTATTTCCTCTATTGTATCTTCAATGCTTGAGATTCTCTCTTCAATCTCTTGTATTCTTCTATTTATATTTGCATTTGTGGTTCCTGATTGTTTTTTCATGATTTCTGTTTCTATAATTACCCTAGTTTGTGTTTTCTTTATTGTCTCTAGTTCAGTTTTCAAGTCTTGTATAATTTCTTTCAAATGTTTGATTGCTTTTTCTTGATTTTCTTTAAGGGATTTGCTGTTTTCTTCCAATTTTTTGCTTGTCTTTTCCTCCATTTCTTTGAGGAAATTTCTCATTTCCTCTTTAAGAGTCTTAAACATTCTCCAGAAGTTATTTTTTAGATCATTTTCTTCTGCTTCATCTATATTTGGTTGTTAAGTCCTGCTGTTGTAGGGTCTCTAGATTTTACTGGTGTCATGTTGCTCTTTGTGGTGTTGCATGTGTTCTATGTCTAGTCATCTTTTCCTCTAATTGGTGTGGTTGGGGCTGCCTGTGACTCTAGTGGTTAATCTTCTAGGTGCTCAGACGATTTTTCCTTGTGGTACAGTCAGTGCCATGGTTCTAGTTACCCCATTGGTCACTCCGTGTTCTTTGAGGTCATTCAGCACCCCCTGGCTTTGCTCCACTCCTGTGGAGTCTGCTGTCTCAGGCCTGTGCTAGCATGGGTTGCTGGCTCAGACCTGTTTCTGTTAATGTCCCTGGTCTGAATCTTCTCTTGTGGAGGTCCCTGGCTTGGGATTAGTCCTGCAAAGGTCTCTGGTTCTGATCTTCTCCCCTGGAAATCCCAGATTCGCATGCACAAGACCTACATCCTCAGAGGTCACAGACTCACACCTGGACCCCACAAAGGTTTCTTGTTTCTCACTACTTCCTTTGAGGTATCAAACTGACACCCAAACCCACAGAGGACCTGACTCAGGCCTAGTTCCTCAGAGGTCCCAGATTCATGCCCAGACTTGCAAGGGGTCCTGGCTCAGGTCTACTCTCCCTTGAAGGTCTCAGATTCACACCCAGACCACAGCAGTCTCTGGCTCTGGTCCACTCACTCAACAGTTGCTTCCCTGTACTTGCTTCTGTGGAGTTTGCTGTCTCAGGTCTGCTCTGGTCCAGGTCACTGGCTCAGTTCTGTCTCTGCAAATGTTCCTGGTCTAAATCTGTTCTGTTCCCATGGAGCTCACCTCCTCTGGCCTGTTCTGGTGGCTGGTCCAGTCCTGCTTCCACAAATGTCCCTGGTCTGGATCTGCTCTTGCTCCCAAGGAGTTCATCATCCCAGACCCGCTCAGGCCCAGGTTGCTGATTCATTCCTGCTCTTGTGAAGTTTGCTGCCTCAGTCATGTTCTGGCCTAGGTTGCTGGCTCAGTTCTGCTACTGTGATGTTCACTGTTGCAGGCCTGCTTTGATTTAGACTGCCAGTTCAGACCTGTTTCTGTAAATGTCACTGGTCTGGGTCTACTCCTGTGGAGGTCTCTGGCTTGGGGTTGGTACTGCAAAAGTATCTGACTCCCTTGTACTCTCTTTGAGGTCCCAGACTTGGGTGTTCCAGAACCTGCAGAGGACCTACCTGGTTCAGGCCTACTTCCTCAGAACCAAACTTACTCAACAACCAAATGAATTTTTAAGAATATCTTACAAATAGTTAGAAATTTTCAAATATTGTATTGAATGTTTTGGAATACCACTCTTTTTAATTACTAAAATTAAAAACTAAAAGAGGGTTGTTGATACACAATTATAGTATTATTTGTTATACTATCAAAACATTGAGACTAAATAGCTGTTATTGCATGTTACATGAAATACAGAATGACTATTCTGGATTAATAGGTTTTCTATTAGTAACACATGGGGGCAACACAATGCAAGTCCATGTGTAAAACAATTGTATCAAAAGTAGAATTAGCAGTGTTCTCATAATATTTTTTCTAATGGGTAATGAATCATACTGCCTTAATTAGGGTTTCTATTGCTGTGAAGAGACACCCATGACTATGACAACTTAGGTTATATTAAGGGTGTGGCTGAAGCATATATGAGACCTCAAAGCCCACCCCCACAATAACACACTTCCTCCAAGAAGGCCATACCTACTGTAACAAAGACACACCTCCTAACGGTGCCATTCCCTGTGAGCTTATCGGACTACCACATTACATTTGGACTACCACAGACACTAAGTTCACAAAGAAGTATGATTTATTCTCCTATATGAGGAAACAATGAACCCATACTACTGAGAAAGACTAAAAGTATAAGTTTGTTTCGATATCATTACTTATAAGAGCATGAAATTCTGAGTGGGTCCACCCAAGGACCCATGATAGATTACATAAGGTATTAAGTTTATATATAACCCAATGTGGGAAAAATGACAAGGTTGCTTTCTGTCCTCTACTTACACACAGAGGAAGTGAGGCATTTCTTTAATACCTAGTACATTTTTGAGATATCTCTTTTAATAACTGTGCTTCCATTAACTTTTGAAGGGTAAAATTTTAATTTTCCCCTTCTTTCATTCACCCAAGAAAAAAGTCTTTCCATTATTAATTTCAAGGAATCCTGGTGTATTATTTATTATTCATGGCCAAGCATATGTGAATCTGAAACATTGTAATGAGCTTAGTAAATAAAAAGAATATCTTTTAGATGTGCAAAAATGGCTTAGTCAGGAACTTCACTACATCCACAACTGCACCTAATAACTAGAATTCAGTGACAGCAATCACTGACGATAACTAGACAGTCCTAAAACCCCATGTTGCCCAATGGACAGTGTAAAAGCAGAGACTAAGAGTATTGCTCAACTCTGTGCATTTGGAGATATGTGACCTTGACCTGCTTTGTGGTCAGAGTGTCTCCACCAGGATCCTGACCCTCCAGAGAAGTCTTTTCTAGATTGGACATGACATCAGCTAAAATACATTGCACAGAGGATTTGCTTTAGGGAAATAGGCTTAGGACTATAGTTAGGTACAAACCTTGTGCAATGATTAACAGCATAATAAAGTATAACGTTGGTTATACCAGCAATGCATATCTATCTTCTCTCTCACAAATTTTTTTCTTTACCACCACTTCATCTCTAGCACTTGATGTCAGTTGTTTAGTAGGTCTTTGCCATTGTATCTGCAATTACCATAGTACTTATTAAGAGACCCAAACCTTTTCTATAGAAACAGGAAAAATTTATAATATAAAATATATAATATAACCTCCATAATTGTGATGATAGACAATATAATTAGTTTTTTAAATACAAAACAGCATATGCCTCAAAACAACAGTTATAAGTGTGTCTTCCTCATAACATTTCCAGTTTTACTAAGGAGATCTCCTATGGGGATTTGCCAGAGTACCCAAGGAAAATTCAATACTTTAGTAACTTCTTAAATTTTTGAATGTGAACGTAGTCATTAATGGCTAAGCAATCTTTTATGCCTGACTCCAGCAATTTCTAATGGCTCGCAAGGCAGTAATGGTCCTATGGAAGGCTTTGTAAAGCAGCTGGGATCCAGGAAGAATTTGGAAGGTACTTGGGCTCAAAGAAGGATCTGGAAAGTGTCTTACAGATTAAGGAATAGGAAGGCAATCTGGTAGTGACAAGTCCCTTTAAAAAGGCAGGTATCCACCTTCCTCACCTTCCCTGCATCGGAGGTCACCTCTAACTCTGTGGCCAGTTGTTCCTGGGCTCTTCCAGGCATCCCCCAACACCTGACAGCTACAGCAGCAGCAGTATGACTTCCACCTACGACTTTCATCATCAGACTTGGTTGACTCCTTGCTTAGTAAGACTCATCGCCAGGGATCTCCAGGGACTAGTTCCATGGATGTAAGTATGAAGGAGGAGTATGCTCTGAAAAATGTCCTTCCGCTCCACTGGTATTCACAGACAGACAAGACAAGAGCTGAGTAGGTGAGCAGGACCTGTGATCTTGTGCAGCCGTGCCTTCCTGCCTTGCCCAGTAAAGCCCGTCAATTTCTTATTAGGCACACCTTCTCCCTGAGGAAATCCAAGCAAAACCTCCTCCACTCACCTCTTCAAGCACAGCAAACTTCAGGTTCACGCCTAGGCAAGTTCCTCATGGACATAACCACACAATATGCTCACAGACACAACCCTTCCTCCCAGGAAATGCCCGTGGAGACATTATTTTAGCCTGACTCGGAGAACCTGATGATCCTGTGGTGACCCCAGCCTTGAGGAAATAGACAGAATGAGGAGTACTTGTCAGCTACATGGGAGAGCAGCTCTGTAATCAAGACGATTGGAGACAGTAGGGTAGTCACCAACTGTAACCACAAAGGCCTGGAAGAGGAGACCTGGCCCTCAAAGGAAAGTATCATACAGAGCTGGAAACCCAAATTAACAGCTGACAGGGTAGAGAGACCATGAACCCTGTAAGTTGTGTCAGTTTTGAAGTGAAGGAGAAAACATGGCCAGTACACACACTAACATAAGTTAGGAGAAGGGGTCTAATGAGAATCTAACCCTAGACAAAGTACTACATGAAACTATTAACTGCTGAGAGAGGAACTATTATTCTTTCCCAGGTGTGGGCCTCCTAATTGGATATCCAAAATGAAGTGGTCTGCCCTGTAATAATATTTATATATTAAATGCCATATCAACTCGGCAGCTTATATTGAAATATTTATGGGAATATATAAATATATATGTATATATGCAATGATGTTAACAAAAAAGAAAGATAAACAATTTAAGACAGAGTAAGTAAGTGGAAATGAAATGACAGGAAAGAGAAAGAAGAGAGTTGTTATGTGTTTATATTTTAAGTATTAATCACGGGACACAGAACTAAGTAGTGAATTATCAAAAAGTAAAATAAAAATGGTTAGTACACATACTTAGCTATTGAAGAAATACAAATTACAACTTCTGTCTAATTTCATCTCACCCCAGTCAAACTGCTTAGGATTAGAAAACAAAACACAACAAAAATGGCACATGTTTTCATTGATATTAAGAAAAGTGAACTTCATTTTAATATTTGAGAAAATGAAAACTGGTACAACCATTTTGTAAATCAGTACAGAGGTTACTCAAAAGGTAACTCTGGATATATCAGATGATCCAGCAGTACCACTTCCATATCTCCATAGCCTAGTCTAGAGACATCTGCTAACCCATATTTATTGTGATCATATTTACAATAGCCAGAAATTTGAAGCACCCTAGATTTGCATCAACTACAAACCTTTCTGCCTACAGTAATGACAGATCTAGTATGGGAGTATTATGGGAGTAAGCAAACACTACCTGACTGTGTCTAAGTCCCTCTCCACAGGATGAAACACATGCCTGACACAATTATCAGATTAATAACCTAAGCATAGATCATGAGCCATAGGGAAGAATGTATTGTTACTAGGTTGCTAAATGGACACAGAATTAAAATGACAAAGATTTACCATCAGATACAAAGATCGATGGATCTCCCATCTCTCCACTTTGATGCCTCCAATTGAAGCCAATTGTGGTTAACATGGTTGTACATAACCTGCCAAGCTGCATTGACTGGGAAATGTTCAGTCTTTAATCAACATATACAGCTCAATCGCCTCCTAAGTCTCAGGGATCAATATGATAGATGTCTCAGAAAGAGCATGAACGTTAGAGGTGGACTCTGTTTCCCTAGACCCAATCCTCTGAGGTCTGTCCCTAGTGCTGTAACAGATCACAAGCTGGAGCTCTCCTTCCCCTTGCCCACATCTCCTGTGGATTCCACAAACTGCTCTCTCTAAACCTCCTTCCTCAGACTTGTTAACATACCAGTTATACACAGAGAAACATAAACATGCACCTATGAAGTGAAATAGGAAGGGAAGAGAGACAGAATTAAAATGGATTTACTCTGAAACAGAGCAATAATGCCCCTACTGAATACCAGAGTGTAGCAAATTAAGGCTCTGTGCCGCGTATGAGTTACTTCTGTTGTAGTTCTTACAAATTAGGTCCCAAAGATTCCTCAAACATTGCATTGTATTGGGTAACTTCAAGAACTTGATAGTAAGACCCTATTGATGAATCGTGACAAAACACAAGTGGTAAAATATGACAGATTTATTTCTACTTTCTTGCTCTCATAGTGCTGGATGGTGATATGAAAGCTACTGGAGGAGAAAAGCCATCATAGTCTTCCTCAACTACAAAGACTTCAAATTACAATAAAGACTGATCTGACAAGATCTTCCCACTTATGCAATAGAACCACAAATATTGTAGGATTAAGCAACTTTGTCCTTACTATATCTAAACTCTTCTCTAGAGGATGAACCACATACCTGGTACCACTATTAGACTAAGAACCTAGGGATAGACAAATCAGGGACATTAGGATAGAATGTATTGCTATAATCCTGCTAAGAGGACAAGGATTTAAATGGACTCAATTTATCATTGTACCTACATATCATTATACCTTACATCCCTGAACCTGAATGCTTCCAATTAAAGTAGGTTGTGAATTACAGGGTGTTTTCCTATCTGGCTCAGGTGTAGGTGTATACATGTTATTGATAAATACTCAGCCTTAAAGCAACATGTATAGGTCAATCCAGTCCTAAGCCTCAGAGTTCCGTGTGAAAGATGTGATAGGAAGAATATAAAGCCTCCCATCTCTCTGTCCACATCTACTGTGCATCCTCTAAACTTCTCTCCTCCACACTCTTTGTTGCATCCCAGTTACCAAAGCCAGCAGGCATTTCCTGTGAACACAGCAGCAGACCAGACTGTTTTAAGAGTCTGCTTGTTTTTCTCTAGCTGATCAGTCCCACAATAACCACACAGAAACTGTATTAATTAAATCACTGCTTGCCTATTAGTTCTAGCTTCTTATTGGCCAGCTCTTACGTCGTAATTTAACCCATTGCTATTAATCTGTGTATTGCCACATGGCTATGGCTTACTGGCAAGGTTTTTTCTGGCAAAGGTCTCTCTGGTGAAGCAATATGGCCTCTCTAACTCCACCTTCTTTCTCCCAGCATTTAGTTTAGTGTCGCCCCCGCCTAGTTCTTTTCTGCCCCATCACAGGCCCAAAACAGCTACTTTATTAAACAACGGTATTCTCAGCATACAAAGGGGAATCCCACATCACCAGACCACTAAATCAGGTAACACACAACCATCACATTTTAGAAAAATTCTGAGAGAAAACAAAGAACATAACGTTCACCCAATTAAGCTGAACCAAGAAATCAACACAAAGACCTATTATCATTCCAAATCCAGATGCCTGGAAGCAAGCGTAAGAACATAATAACAGTCATCTCAATATGTTTGCATTAGAATGCAGCTATCCTAGCAGAGCAAGTCTTAAATATTCCAACATAGATGAAGCACAAGAAAAAGAGCTTAACACCACCCCTATGATGATGACAGAGTACCTTATTGAAGAAATTAATAAATCCGTTATGGAAAGGCCAAAAAAACACAAACAATTGGAGGAAGTGAATAAAGCCTTTAAATAAAGCCAACTAAAAGGAAACACAGTTGAAGGAAATGGATAAGACTGTTGAAGACCTGAAAAAGGATATAGAAGCAACAACAAAAATAAAATCTGAGGGAATTCTGGAAAAGAAAAGATAAAGGAATGCAAATATATTACAGACATAAGTTTCAGCAACATAGTACAAGAGATGGAAGTGAAAATCTCAGGAACTTAAGATGAAGAAATTGAAACTGGCAAATAAGTTGTTAAATCTAAAGGAAATTCCTGACACAAAGCATCCAAGAAATCTGGGATATTACAGAAGACTAAATATAAAAATAATAAATACTAGAACAAAGAGAAACTCAGATTAAAAAATGACAGAAGAAAAGGCCCTAACCCAAAAAGAGAGGCTTATCAAAGTAAAAGAAGCATATAAAGTACAAAATAGATTGGACAAGAAAAGAACTACCCTCAGCACATGGTAACTGAAATGTCAAACTTAGAGAACAAAAACAGAAGATAAAAGTTTCAAGGGAAAAACACCAAGAAACACATAAAGGTAGACCTATTAGAATTGCAGTTTATTTCTTAATGGAGACTTTAAAAGCCAGAAGGGCCTAGACACATTTGCTGAAGAATCTAAGAGACCACAGATTTCAACTCAGACCGCAATACCCAACAAAACTTTGAGTTACTACAGATGGAGAAAATAAGTTATTTCATGATAAATTATGAAGTATTATTAAAATATTAAAACAATATCTGTCTACACATTCATCCCTAAAGAAGGTGCTTCTTAGAAGGAAAATTCCAATCCACAGAGAATAACCACACTAATGAAAACACAGGAAATAAATAGGCTCACACCAGCAAAGCATAGGCTCTCTCTCTCTCTCTCTCTCTCTCTCTCTCTCTCTCTCTCTCTCTCTTTCTCTCTCTCTCTCTCTTTTTCTCATGAAACCTATTCTGAATCTGAAGCCAGAGTCAGTGAAAGGAAACATACTCAGGTTCTGAAAACAAAGCCAACTCTGACCCTGAGCAACTGAAACACAAAACCAACAAATCCCTGAGCAAAAAACCAACCAAGCCCTTAGCACCCTGACTCTGAAACAAAAGTCAGTGAAAGAAACACACCCTGGATATGAGACCTGAGCCAGTGAAAGAAACACTTTATCCTTAAACCCAGAAACAAAGAAACACAATCTAACTCTGAAATCAGTGCCAAAGAAACACACTTTGTCCCTGTACTCAAAACCAGTGATAGAAATATGCCCTGGCCCTTAGATTAGAGCAAAAGGCCTAAAAAGGACCAGTGAAAGAAATACAGTTCAGCTCTGAAATGAGAGCTGTCTCTGCTTCTGAACAACTGAAACACAAAGCCTGAACAGAAAATCTAATCAGTTCCTGAACAGAAAAATTTCTCCCCAGGAAAACTCCACTCCTAAGAAGCACTATAAAAGTCATACTGCCTGGTCAATTGTGTACTGTCCTTCACTACCCTGGCAGAGGCAGCCACACTCCTGGACTCTTCTTTCCAAAATAAATCTTTCTCAAGAGTCTTCATTAGTCAGGGCAGAATAGAAGAGCCTTTCTGTGACATCCCATAGGGTACTGAGAAAAAATTTGCTGAGATATTTCATTAGGAAGACTGAGCAGAACAGAAGAAAAGAAGAACCTGGCTGGTACTTTCCCTTAGTGGGGCTGAACAAGGCTAAGCTTAAAACTAACAACTTTTACGGAAGGCACAAGAGGTTGCTACATTTCTTCAGGGGCTTCTTCTTTAGCAGAGTGTTAGCGGAAGAAGTGGCACAGCTACACATTAGAGTATACTCAGCGGTAAAAAACAATGACATCTTGAATTTTTCATGCAAATGGATGGAATTAGAAAACACTATCCTGAGTGAGGTAACCCAGATCCAAAAAAAACAAATAATGTATGTACTCACTCATAAGTGGATATTAGCCATAAACGAAGGGCATTGAGCCTATAGTTCATGATCCTAGAGAAGCTAAGTAATAAAGTGAACCCAAGGAAAAACATATATAGACCCACCTGGAAATTGGAAACAGACAAAAATTTGGAAGCATGGGGACAGGGGGTAGAAGGAAGGGGAGAAAGGGAGGTTTAGGAGAACTTAAGGGAATGGGATAGTTGAGATGGAGGAAGGATGGATATGAGTTCAAGGGAAGAGACATCTTGATTGAGGGAGCCATTATGGGGTTAGCAAGAAACCTGGCTCTAGAAAAATGCCCATGAACCCACAGGGATGAACCTAACTGAGACCCTAAGCAATAGAGGAGAAGGTGTATGAACTGGCCTTACCCTGTAGTCAGACTGATGATTATCTTAAATATGACCATAGAACTTTCGTCCAACAACAGATGGGAACAGAGGCAATGACCCACATTGGAGCATGGGACTGAGCTCCAAGATCCAGCTGAAGGATCTTGATCAAGAGTGGAAGGAGGGAGAATATGAGCAAGGATTTCAAGACCATGAAGGGGTCATTCACTGATACAGTTTGATGGTAGCTCACCAACTCCAACTGGACTGAGAGTGAACGAGCATGGGAACAAACAAGTCCCTTTGAATGCTGTTGAGCAGCCACTGATAGTGACTCTGGGATTTGTCTCTACTGCATGTACTGGCCTCCACTTACTCATTCCTGATCCACAATGGGACCTCCTGTACAATCAAGATCTAAACCAACCTGATTCCTAACTGGTATCTTCTGGGATGGCCTCAAGCCAATGAATGATTAAAATGCTTATAATATCATCCAGGAAAGACATGAAGACCTAAAGACCTATCTCAGTTACCTTATCTCAATTGCCTTATAAATGTCCTCTTACAACAGACAAACCTGGATCCTGAGACCCCAGATGGAAATCAACTCATTATGAACTACTTCTTCCAGAAATTCCCAGATATTAAGACTAAACTTTAGAGAGAGAACTACTGACTCCACAGGCAGAAGGCTTAGCTATGGCCTTTAAGGTAGATCTTGGAAAAGATGAAAAAGCCTGTAAACAAAAATATCTGATGATAATTAAGCCCTCTCAGCTGACCCAAACAGAAGCCCAGACGCCTTGGTTTCCAAAAGTCTGAGAAATTTCCTTGCTACAAATTCAGCCGGGAGGTCACTGGATCTGGCCTGTCCAAATCATTGTAAACCACCACAACAATGCCCAAGTTTCTGTTAAGAAGGATATTGGGGGATTGACTGTCCTTATAACATAAGGGACACGGGACATCAAGCCCAGACCACCCTTCAGCCAACTTCCTTGGTTTGTCCCTGGACAATCACTGGTGCTCTGGTTCCATTTGCCCAACTTCTTCCAATTCCAACAGGGAGTCTCAGGTAGCCATCACAGCATCAGGAAGATCCATCTCCTTCCTTCTGGAGACTGGGGCCACTTTTTCAGTCCTGACAAAATTTAGGGGACCCACCTTGCCTTCTTATTCCTCTATTGTCATTTCAACAAACCCCACCATTAGGCTGTATCTTTAGGGATATTCTCTTCCCCCATTCTTTCCCATTGGTACCAACCTACTCAGTCCCCTTATGGAGAAATGACATTTTAATCAAAATGGGAGCCTCTATTTCTTTTCCTCCATCTCCATAACCCTAGCCCACCAGCAGTTCTCCTCCTCCTCCCAAGCTCACATTTTGATACTCCTTTTCCTTTATTATTATCTCAAGTAGATCCGCAGGCATGTGATACCCAAAATCCTTCTTTAGCCAAAGAATACCCCCTTGTTATCATGCAACTGGAAAGCATGACCAAAAATATAACTGATGTCCAATACCCAGTCTGTCTCCAATGGCCTCAGGGCACTTAAGCCTATCCTAGATAGAAGACACTTAATCCAGTCACTCGCAGTCCCCAGCCCAAAGGCTGAAATTCTATCTTTCCTAGGAATATATAGCTTTTTTTAATCCTCAATTCCCTTTTCCTCTCTTCTTTCCCATCCACTATATAAAGCAGCCCTTTGTCCCTCATGCAAAACTCTTCTGACTCCTGCTAGAAAGTCATTTCATAAGATGGCTTCATCAAGTCATCTTAGAAACTCTGCATCTTCCATATTTCAATTGCCCTTTCTCTCTGTATATTACTGAAAAAGAACTAGAACTCTTTCAGGCCACTTATATAAAGTACACAGATGACAACTCCTTCCAATATGAAGGAGTACATAAAGCAGGATATGCTATGGATTCAGACACCATAGTGGTTGAAGCTCAGGCCTTTCTAGTCCAAACCACAAATCAGCAGACTGAATTAATCACTCTTACTCATGCCTGTCAATTAGCAAAGAGATGATCTCTAAAAGTATATAAAGATTACCCATCTACCTTTGATCTCAGAATGAGACCTCACACACCTATAAAGACTCAAGCCTTACCCTGTTGGTTCATGCATTACCTCTTTTCCTCATACTTCTTCCCACTCACCCCTATTGCTAACAAACTCTACATATGGAGAGTTGAGGTTCAGAAAGCAGTTCAAACAGACCACTTAAGTGGTAGGGTGTAGAGACTGTTGGAAATTTAATGGATATTCAGGAAGGCACTCTGCCTTTAATGAAGAATGGGGAATCTTTTACATTCTAATTTAGGACCCATGGCACCCCAGATGGAAAATGATATTCATTGGTTAGCTTTACTATGGCACTAATCACAGCCACCCACCAGACATGGTCAAAACACAGAGTTAGAGTGCACATCTCCCTCCAACCCTGAGTATTGATTCAGTAGAAGAGATCCAAAGCTCCTCAGTGGTTCTTACATCCTTAACATCATCTTTTTTCTTAATATTGACCCACTTCCTTGTCAAGCCTTCTCTTTTTTCAGACCCTAAATACCTCATATCAACTATTCAATAACACTCAGCATGATCCTCTTTGGAGAATGATACTTGTGTGTTTCTCCATGACCAAACTCTCACTAACCCTTTGTGGCTTCACCCATTGTCCTATTAGACTCTCTCACATTACCAGTTGTTAATTGCTCCAAGCCAAATGTCACTTATCTCTCATTCTACTCTTCAGAACTATGAAGTTGTTTAATTTGTGAGTGCCGTGCATTCTGAAGACTGCAATAATACCATTGCCCTTCATTCTACCATCTAGCATCTAACTGCAAGCATTCAAAATGCCTCTATTCTCTGTGGTCTTCAACTTTATCAGTGCCTACATGCTAGGTGGTCTGGTACTTGTGCCTAGTATTCCTCTTTCCTAAATTAGAGGTGGCAATTTAAGATGCATACAAATTATAATACCATCCATTAGTGCAGGCAGGTGACAGAAAAGTCCTTAAAGCTAAAAAAAAATATAGAATACATGTACTAGCAAATAATCCTTACAGTGTGATGACTTTTCATTATACCAAATTAAGTATTCCTACTTCTGTGAAACTCTCTAGAGCTACAGATTACAAATACCTACATTAATCCAGTTGTATTTCAAATTCCATTTTCTAGGCTGCATCTCTTATCTGTTATGATTTACAATAACTCAGGTATTAAAGTAAGCTGGGGTGAGTGCTTCTTGCAATCCTGACAAGCAGTCAAATTTGGTGACCATTACTCTACACTTACTGAGTTTTTCTTTTTAAATCCCCATATCAACCCCTCCCAAAAGTGTCAGTGGCACAAAGGATGTGAACAAATACCCTCAGTCTTTGCAATCTCTGTTACATAGCTCTAATGACTGAACCACTTTCCTTTCTAACACCAAATGAAGCAGCAAATGTAGATCTTTGTATCAGACACTAACTTTCAACTATTCAGAGATCATATGGCACATAATCTCAGCACTCAGAAACTGGGAGGAAAAATACCATAAAATAGTGGTCATCCTGGGCTACATAACAAAACAACAACAAAAATTCCAATCAGCAGAGTAAGAACAGGCCTAAGAATTTGAGGTCACGAAAAAACTCTTAAACATCAGAATGGAATGAGCTGAGCAGTACTAGATGACTGTAGCTCCTGCATGGAAAATAATATGTACAAACTTTTATAGCCACTATGGAAATCAAAGTGGAGCTTCTTAGAAATTGGGAATAGTTTCTTCCCCAAGATGCCACTATACCACTCTTGGGCCTATATCCAATGGGTGCTCAATTCTACTACAATGACACATGCTCAACTATGTTTATAGCAGCTTTAATCTTAATTGCCAGAAACTGGAAACAATCTAGATTTTCCTCAAACAAATGATGGGTAAAGAAAATGTGGTGCATATGCACAATGGAATATTACTCAGTTACTAAAACAAGAAAATCATAAAACTTGCAGACAAATAGATGGAAATAGAAAAAGTCATCCTGAGTGAGGTAACCAAAATTCAAAAAGACAAACATGTATGAAATCATTTATAAGTGGACATAAGCTGTAAAGGATAATCATGCTACAATACAAAGACCCAGAGATGCTAATTATGGGAAAATGGTCCTCTTCTATGGCTAAATCTTCCTGTTTCACCAGTCAAGGTATTAAACCTTTATTTTAAGCAGTAACTTATTTAGTAAAGAAAAACAAGATGGAATGTAAGTGATATTTTGGTAGGGAACCTAATGTGATCAATGTTCCTTATACTAAGCAACATGTTGATTGATTATTTCAAGGAATTCTTGGGCAATTGCATTTGCTCAATTTTAGGCCAAATTGGTAATAGTCTTCCAGCTGATTGATTTCTGCAATTTACACAAATATATTTCTTTATTTTTCATAAAATTGTAATGAAGGATTCCTTAAAGGAAGTTATGTTAATTTTTTGGAGGTGGTTCTTCTAATGGAAGAGCAGGATATATTGTTGATGGTAAAGAATATGTACTGCAAACAAATCCAGCCTTAGTTCAATTGACCTGTGAACTGTTGCTGTGGTATTCCAGCTTTTTGAAAATAATGCATCTAATTTATATACTGACAGTTATTACATTTTTAAAGTTCTTAATGTCATAGAAATTGTCCCCTGCTTTGGAACTAGTGTTAGTCGAGTTAAAATAATATTCCAGCAAATTCAAGATGCCATTCATCAAAAAAGTGCCATGCTTTGTGGGTCATATTAGAGCACATTTAAATGTTTGTGGTTTATTGGCTGAAGGTTTGTGTTAGATGCTAAATTTCCTCAATTGATTGCTTTATCTCGAGTTGAGCTTGCTCATCTATCACATGTTTTACATTATCAAAATAGTAGAAGTTAAGGAAACAATTTGGATTAATAAGAAAAATTGCTCATCAGATTGTTAAACAATGTGATATGTGCCCATGATATTTACCTGTATCTCACCTGGAAATAAATCTTTAAGGCCTGCTTCCTAGTCATTTATGGCAAATCAATACAGAATTTGACAAATTAAGGCATGTACATGCCACAGTTTATGAATACTCAGACTTCTTAATGGCTAGTGCACAAACTGTGGAAGCCAATAAGCACTTAATAATACATTGCTTAACATGTTTTTCGTATATGGGAATTCCCAAAGACAGATAATGGATTCAGATGTATTATTAAAGCATTTCAGTAATTTTGTATCCAGTGGATATTAAGCATAAAACATACATTCTTTATAAACCTCAAGGACAAGCAATTGTGGAGCATGCCCATGGCTCCTGAAAAACACCACTTTGGAAGATAAAAATTGAAAGTTGTCCCCTCAGTCATGACATAATCCCTTAACTCATGTTCTTTTCATTATAAATTTCTTGAATGTCGATGCCTGTGAGCAATATTTTGGCATGATGACACCAGAGTGACCTTCACTAAAGCAAAATGGAAAAAAAAACCTTTGCACTGGATTTTGTGAAGGACCCAACCCTGTTTTAATATGTTTGTGCTATTTCACGGGAGGAGAATCAAGCTCACTGGATTCCAGAATATTTGCATTGTATGGAGCAGAGGAGTAGCAGTCCTGATGGCACAGCAGTTGCTGAGGCCTCGTTTGGAGTGAGAGATTGCTGGACCACTCTGTCCCGACCCTCTGATGTCATCATTCCATCTCTGAACTGAGAGAGAATTTGTTGATGACTAGTGATTTCTACCTTCTTGGCAAACTTACTACATCACATTTCTAGACCTCTGAGTTTCAATCACTCTGGATCTTGCCAAAATCTGAATGTTTGGCAGTTTATTCAAACTGTATCCTGGAATAGAGAACTCAGTTTTGCAAGTATAGTGTTCATTTGCTGTTGAAATGTGAAGTCTGGAAAACTGAGGAAAAGAGACTTGATAAATCAATAGAACACTAGTATGAAGGCAATGTATGACTGAAGACCTTCTTCACAATATAAGAAGGAGTGCATTAAAGTTCTTGCTGCACCTCAAAGACTGGAACAGGTCAAGCTTATCTTTGATAGTTAGAAGCAGCAATGCAATTGGACTATAGGAAATAAAAAGACGTGCAGTTTACCCATCACAGAAACTTTCTCTTATTTTTTTTTAATTAGAATGAAGCTATGAGAATTGTGATTTGACAAATTATGTGGGTTTTTTGTTAATTTTCATACTAGAATTATGGAATTGACCTGTCAGTGTTTGTAACTGCTTTGGTTCACGAATATGTTATTCGTTAAAAAAAAGGTTAGTGCCTACTGAGAAAAATTTGACATTATGCCAATGAGTCCTTCAATTCTGTATGTTTAATAAGACAAATTTGGATTTTTATTCAGCTAAAACTGTGAAAGGCATCCTGGACCAATTTAAAAAGGCAACCCATCTTGGTCATCCTCTACTCTTTTATTAGGAGATATTATATTGTGATCATAGGAGCATGTGCATCAAAAAGCATTATCGGCTTGCCTATAATTATCTAATTATTTGTAAGTTATCCTGATGGAGTGTTGACTTTGAGGTTTGTGGCATATAGCTAAGTGTTCTCCCTTAATCCCTTACAAACAAATGCTGGAAGTCAAAGACAGGCAATATCTCTTACCTCTAGGCAGACAACATGACAGAATGTATGTGCTGATGGCAGGTAACACTGGAAGGTGGAAAAAAAGACAGCCTGAGACAGGCACAGTCATCTTTCCTGGAGCAGAAGCACAGGGTTTAATAAATAAATTTTAAAAGGGGCAGTATGTAAGAACCCACAGAAGTGGATCCATTTCACCTTGACTAAAGGTCAGAGAGTTTAGGCCTATTCTTTTTCCTTCAAGGTTATGACAGAAGGTCTGACCCAGGATGTGGAAGCCTACAGAATGCTTGGCTTAAGGTGTGGTCACTGCATGAATGTAGCAGAATACTTAACTCAGGGTGTAATTACCTTATTTTACAGGTATTGAAGAGATTATTACTCTGTTTCTTCTTTGTATCATTGTAAAGCAGTCTTTTGCCTCCTTCTCACATTTTGGATAGGGATATTTAAAGCATATGAAAAATACACATGGGTAAATTCAGTATTCACTAGGTTGCCCTCTGTATTCTGTGTCTTTGTCCTTTTCTTTTGTAAGTGTGTTTTGTCTGCCTAGCATTTTTAATCCACTACCTGGAACATATGAACCTGTCAAGGCTGCACCCTAACTGCTTGAGGTGAGAGATATTGATCTCCCTGGGAATGGAGAATATAATGGATTTTTCTGGATGGACTGGGAGTGGATAGGGATGGGAACAGGAGGGAGCAACGAGGAGAGAGAGTAAGGAAAGAGATGACTAGAACTGGGGGACATTTGGGAGTTGATATGGAAATATAGTGCACTAAATACTCCTTGGATTCCTAAGATTAGGAGTGTGTGCAGGCATGCCTTTGAGTCATTTGACTGCTTTTGGGACACTTTGCCTCAGACTTGGCTGCTTTATTCAACATTGATAAGATGGTTTGTGCCTAGTCTTACTGTAATGTGTATGGGCTAATTTTGTGTATCTCCTTGATACCAAGCTAGAGACATCAGAGAGGAGGAAGCCTCAATAGAGGAAGTGCCTCCACGAGATCCAGCAGTGAGACATTTTCTCAATTATTGATCAATGGGGAAGGACCATCCTATTGATAATGGTACCATTTCTGGGCTGGTAGTCTTGATTTTTATAAGAAGAGAGGCTGAGAAAATTATGTGAATCCAATAAGCAGGACTCCTCCATGGCATTTTCATCAGTTTCTGGTTCCAGGATACTGCCCTCTTTGAGTTCCAAGCCTGACTTCCAATAATAGTGAACATCAAGATGGAAGGGCAAGCCAAGTAAGCCCTTTTCTTCTCATTTTGCTTTTTGGTCAAAATGTTTCATCAAAGAAGAAACTTTTAATTAAGACCTGCTCTATTCTAAAGAAAAACAGAACAAGATGGGATTGGGGGAAGAGTTGGAGTGCTGAGAGGAGTGCAGGAAGGAGACACTGTAGTCAACATAAGAGAAGACTGAAAAAATAAAAAATAAATGAATGACAGGAATGTGAACAATGATGGAAGACTGGAATAAGAGAAGACTAAAATAAGCAAGGCAAACACCAAATTCAGTCATTCTGTCTCAGACACATGGAGCTTAGTTTTCAAAGGATGTAGATAGCCCTATTTCTACAACTACTCACACATCTCTCTCTTTTGCTGCTTTCACTCCCTATATGCAGCTCTCCACAGCAGACGTCTTATATATTTGGTATCTCCAAATCCAGTGGTCTCAAATGCAACACAGCTTCATATTTACAGCTTTCTACAATGAACTCTCACAGTCTACACACTGGGGCTCTGACCCTGCAAGCATACATGGGTACAATAGTGATGACCTAAAAGCACAGAAGAATCCATGACCTTTACATTTTACATCTTTCTTTTCTCCAGAGTCAGTATAACATAAGTGATCCTGCCATATTTTGATGGACCCTAGCAAGCTTGGATGACAGGATTTATACGAAGTTACTTCCTAGGACTAGGAATCATTTTGCTTCCTTCCTTCCATAGATTAAAGACTTAACTGGATGGATTCTTAACCCTGTGGCAGGCATCTTAAAAGGCTTCCAATGCAGAGCAAAGACATTCTTTTTACTTGTGCTAAAGTTTTTGAAAATTCCTGCCTCTTTTTCACCACTTGACTATCATCTGAACTACCTAGTGCAGTTTTTCTGTACAAAACAGACTTTTCATTTCTTTCTACTTCACTTGTTTCTTTTTGACTATAGACCTGAACGAGTCATCAGTAATAACCATGCAAAAAGAAGCAATATTTTCTTTAAGAAATTAGTCCATTAATTTTAAATTCTTCCTTACTCAATTTCTCAGAACACGGAGAAAATAAGAATGATTAAAACCCAAAACATACAAATGACATCTATATTACTTTCTCATGGTGTCTATTAACTTCCTGTGCTTACTAGCAAGAACTAAAGTCACCTGATTTGACCATGAGGAATGAAACCAGCCTTGGGCTGTAGGGGTAAAGCTAGACCAGACTATGACTTGTTTATTGAAAACAATCAGAAATTTTATATCTTTATTAAAAATCAAAGATAATGGCTATTTCCAGGATCAATACAGTTATAGAGTTGCCAGGATACAGGAAATTTGTAACCTGTACAGACTAAATAAGATTAATGTCTAAGGCCACTTGTCCTGTCCAGGTTCAATGCTTTCTTGAAAACTAAAGGACCATACAGAGAAACAAAAAGCAGCCTGAATACTTCACTGTATGAGGGGCTACATCAGTCTCTCAGGAACTGGTAGGCACATTGTGCCCAGGAGCCATCGATTCTAACCTGAAAAATCTATGAGACATCTCTCAAGACAGGTAGGCCAGGCTACCTTCATGGTTCCCTACTTAGCCCATTTCCCACTAAAATTCTATGACACTGACCTCCACTGTTGGAGAGGGAGGACCTGCTTGTTTGTCCTGCCTGCCCGGCTAGCTTAGCCCCTAAATAATCACACAGAAATTGTATTTATTAAAACACTGCTTGGCCCATTAGCTCTAGTTTCTTATTCGGCTAATTCTTCTTAATTTAACCCATTTCTATTAATCTGTGTATCACCATGTGGCAGTGACTTACCAGGTAAAATTCTAACCAGTGCCTTTCTCAGCCAGAGGATCCATGGCTTCTCTCTGACTCTGCCTCCTTTCTCCCAGCCTTCAGTTCTGCTTTCCATGCCTACCTAAGTTATTCCCTATCAACTAGGCCAAGGCCGTTTCTTTATTTATTTACCAATGAAAGCAACACACAAGCAGTAGGACTTCCTACATCACTCCACCATCTGCCATTACTCTCAACGTTCCCACCATCCAGACCCTACAATAACAGCTGATTAAGCTCAGTATTCAGCTTTCTGAGTTGCAGAAGATTCTCAGATGATTGATGTTATGCAGGTAGATGAGACAAATTCCACAATTTATTCCCAAATTTATTTGTCAGACATTACATTATTCTTCTACATTGTTTTGTGTGTGGGCATCAGAAGTCTGAGTTTAGTTGAAACCAAAAGGTGGCATGAGAATTTTCAGAGCCATAGCAAGAGATGGCCAGATTGTGGCCAGAGAAAAGTTATCAAACTGGAAGTGAGCTTCACTGAATCAGGTCATCGTGGCTGGTGATGGCAGAAAGTTACAAACATTGTAATCATGTATTCCTAAGGGATGATCCCTATCACCTCCTTCTACCACTTTCTAAACTATTTGTAAGACAAATCTGAAAGTGGAATTCAATCTTCAGAGCTTCTAGAAACCAGACCTTCAGTTTTCCAGTCTGTCTTCCCATCACACACCAAAAGCAATTTCTGGGTATACACACTGGATAGTGATATTACAACCACTACAGTTTTCTACAGCCAGGGTGTAGAGCTCCCCACCTCTCCAGGGAATCCATACCCAGTGAGGCTCAGGGGACAAAGACCACTTTCCAGGTCACTACCTGGCCCAACAGTACCACAGTCCGGCTCATGGTCCATCCCACTTCTAGCAGTTCTGCCAGCTCAATAGGCTTGCTCTCCCTGCTCTCCAGTCAGTGACCTCACACTCTCCATGACATGGTTTGTGGTCATCTTCACAGCTCCCTAGAGCTTCATTAGAGGAAATCCTTTAAAAGAACCTACAAGCTACCTTTCACTAGTAGTCCTGATTTTTAGGGCTTTTCAAGGTCTCACATTAGCTCTGTCCACCCAGCTTTGTATCAGAACAATAGAAGCTTCCCTACTGGGTAATCAGAGATAAAATGACTCAGACAAGAAGGGCCTTCCCAGCTCTGTTCTTCCAACCCAACAGACAGGGCCCTAGTCTAGGAAATTCGTGCTTTAGTAGAAATCTTTCCAGTCTCCCAGAGTAATGACTGGTAGTGTCATCTCTATGTTCAGCATTTAGCTGCTCCTGAGCTAGTTGTTCTAAAGCCTCTAATTTCTCTGATGTCATAGGAAATTGTCCAACCCAAACAGGTTTGTCAGTTAACCATTTAATGGGTAGGAATATTGTTACCACTGAGAGTTCAACAACTGCTTTGCTGTTTTTGCACAACCTTAATGGTTGGTGACTGTTTTTATAGTGCCTTAATATTCTTCCTGGAGACATGAGTTGGTTAATGGTCAACTTCTGATACTGGAGTAGTGCTAATCTAAGTATTCCATTGCTGACACAGATCACAACCCCATAGATGCACTGCTACATTAGCCACATATGGTCTCAGGTTTTACCTCTGTCCTTCTGACCCTATGAATTGAACCCATCTCTTGCTTTGTTTTTCCTGAAATAGAGTTCCAATACCTCTGGGCTTCCATAGTGACTCCATTTTGTAGGCTAATTCTATCACGACTTAGGGTTAGAGAGTTCAAGCTTGTTTTTCCTCCTTCAAGGTCAAACAAGAGAATGTTTAGCCTAAGTTTTAGCTACTAAATGATTTGTTCCTCAATGTTTTGAATTCTTGTTTCCTCCTTCTATTGTGATTTAAAAAAAAAGGTCTTTTGTTCTCCCCTTTGGCATGGGGACAACATGTAAAAGAGCTATGGAAAATAAATGCATGACTGCAATATTCACTGACAGTTCTCCCCAATCTATCCTATGTCTATTTCTTTTGTGCCTCTGTTATTTCTACCTGAAATATCTGAATCTACATGACTCCCACCCAGTATAGATGAATTAGTCAGGCAGTAACTGTCAAATCCCCTATGAACTGAATATCTACCTCCTGAAGAGGCCAATTTAGATGCCATTATTATTAAATAATAATAGTCACATCTGGACCTGTATCTAATAATACCTCTATTACAATGTTATTTATTTGTACTCTTAGCTTTGGTCTTTAACCATTTATAAAAGTCTGCCAAAATATACATCATTTATAGCAGCATGGTTATTTACAATAGGAATTGGATGCTCTAATTATTCTGGGAGGAATTTCCTCTACAGTGATGGGAAATGACTGGACCATGTTTAATGTGGGGGCCTGGGATAGGCCCCTAAGTTATTCCCTGATGGTAAAGGGTTGCCTTGTTTGTCTCTTGTTGATATCCATGCATTAGTCCAATGTCAGCCTTTACCGCATCTTCTGCATAATCCAGTAGGTTGGGGTATTCTATTTGGGTCATTCCTGGATGGAATACTATTTCTAGGAATGCCCTACATATAATTTCTTTTCAGATGACATATTCTACCACAATTAAAATGTTTTGCATTTTGATTTCTCTTCAGGCCTTTGGAAATCACCTCTCCAACTGAAGTCTCATCTTTATAGTTAAGAAACTCAACATTAACTATGTGTAAGATCCATTTATCCTTAGGTATTGATGTGACTTTTAAAGTCCCAATTATCTTCTTGCATTCTAAATTAGCATTTTCAAAAGTCAAAAATTCAATGAGTTCTCATCTAGCTTCTTGATCTGTCACCCCCATATGTACAACTTTATTCAATATTTGTAAAAAGTCACTGAAGTGTTCTCTTGGACCTTGTTTAACTTAATATGTGATTTAATTCTAGCTCTTGAATCCTGTCCCAAGCATTCAAGACTGTTGTACAACATAGGAACAATATGTATTCATCACATATAACCTGGCATAATGACCCTCACCAAAAATTTGATTTTTGGCAACCAGATATCTTCTAATCATACCTTGATGTTCAAGGGCCATATGTACAGATTTAGTCAACATTTGCAAAAAGTCACTGAAGGGTTCTCTTGGGCCTTGTGTAACTTTAGTATATGACTCAATACTTTTCCCTAGATCTTGAATCCTGTCCCAAACATTCAAGACTGACTATAACATAATGGCCTTCACCAAGAATTTGATCTTGGAAGACCACATATCCTCTATAGTACCTTGATGTTCCAGAGCCTAAGCTTCTACTCTCTAATAGCTGTTGGCTTGCTATATATTGCCTTTTTTTTTACTTGGGAATGTTCCTTGGATCTTTGCTCTCTCCAAGATCTTTATCATGAAGGAATATTAAATTTTGTCAAAAGCTTTTTGGCATTTAATAAGATGATCATGTGTGTTTTTTCCAGTTTGTTTATAAGGTGGATTATATTGACAGATCTTCATATGTTGAACCACCCCTGCATCTCTGGGAAGAAGCCTACTGGGTCATGGTGGATGATATTTCTGATATGTTCTTGGATTCCGTTTGCCATTATTTTAGTGAGTTGTTTCACATCAATGTTTATGAGTGAGATTGTTCTATAACTCTCTTTTTTGTAATGTCTTCCAAACAAGCATTCTAGATTCTTGGATAAAGGGGTCACTGGTTCAAGTCTTGTTATTTCCTGTGGGCATGAGCTGATGTGAGAGAGGGAAGAGCTGGGATTTGGTGGGCTCATGCTCAGCGAGAGGTGTAGCTGGAAAGGTATGTTATCTTGGAGTCCTCAGGCAGCTGTTTCTTGAGGGAAATGAAAAGGCAGGTGGCTAAGAGAAAAATATGTTGTTATTATTGGTCCTATGAATGGGACTAGCCATGGGAAGGGTCATAATTCTATTTCTTTTTTGAGTCTTTACATGGTTTTGGACATCAGGGTAACTATTGCCTCATAAAAGGAATTGGGCAGAGTTCCTCCTGTGTTTATTTTGTGGAATAACTTGAGAGGTGAGAATCATTGGCATTAGCTGTTTTTGAAAGTATGGTATTCTGCACTTAAACAACCTGTCCCTGGGTTCTTCTTAGTTGGAAGATCTCAATGACAGGATCTAGATCTGTTTAAATTGTATATTTTATCTGGATTTTAATTTTCACAAGTGGTATCTAGTGAGAAAATTATACCACTTCTTAGTTTTCCAATTTGTTGGAAATAAAATATGTCTTGGACTCTCTGGATTTCCTCAGTGCTTTTATTTATTTATTTAAAATTTCCACCCCCTCCCTTTCCCCCATTTCCCTCCCACTCCCGCCACTCCCACTCTACCTCCCTCTCCAGTCCTAAGAGAAGTCAGGGTGCCCTGCCCTGCGGGAAGTCCAAAGCCCTACCATTCCATCCAGGTCTAGAAAGGTGTGCATCCAAAAAGACTAGGCTGTCAAAAAGCCAGTACATGCAGTAGGGACAAAACCCAGTGTCATTATCATTGGCTTCTCAGTCAGCCCACATAGCCAGCCACATTCAGAGTCTGGGCTGATCACATGCTCCATCAGTTCCAGTCCAACTGGCCTTGGTGAGCTCCCATTAAATCAGTCCCACTGTCTTCGTGGGTGGATGCACCCCTCGTGGTTATGACTTCCTTGCTCATGTTCTCCCTCCTTCTGCTCTTCATCTGGGCCTTGGGAGCTCAGTCCAGTTCTCCAATGTGGGTCTGTGTCTCTATCTCCATCTATCGCAAGATGAAGGTTCTATGGTGAGATGCAAGATATTCATCAGTGTGGCTGTGGGAGAAGGCCAGTTCAGGCACCTTCTCTTCTGCTGCCCAAGGACCTAGCTGGGGACATCCCTTATATACCTGGGAACCCCTCTAGAGCCAAGTCTCTTGCCAACCCTAAAATGGATCCCTTAGTTAAGATATCTTCTTCCCTGC
>NC_022009.1:83354866-83355728 GCF_000317375.1 Microtus ochrogaster
CCATTTGAAATTCTTCTGTTGAGAATTCTCTGTTCAGTTCAGTGCCCCATTTTTTAATTGGGTTAATTAAAGTTTTAATGTCTAGTTTCTTGAGTTCTCTATATATTTTGGAGATCAGACCTTTGTCTGATACAGGGTTGGTGAAGATCTCCCATTTAGTAGGTTGTCTTTTTGTCTTAATGACAGTGTTCTTTGTATTACAGAAGCTTCTCAGTTTCAGGAGGTCTCATTTATTCATTGTTGCTCTTATGGTCTGTGCTAATGGGGTTATACGTAGGAAGTGGTCTCCGGTGTCCATGTGTTGCAGACTACTTCCCACTTTCTCTTCTATCAGGTTCAGTGTGTTCGGACTGATATAGAGGTCTTTAATCTATTTGGACTTGAGTTTTGTGCATGGTAATAGATGTGGATCTATTTTCATTCTTCTACAGGTTGATATCTAGCTATGCCAGCACCATTTGTTAAAGATGCTTTCTTTCTTCCATTGTATAACTTTAGCTCCTTTGTCAAAAATCAGGTGTTCTTAGGTTTGTGGATTAATATCCGAGTCGTCGATTAGATTCCATTGGTCAACATCTCTGTTTTTGTGCCAATACCAAGCTGTTTTCATTACTGTAGCTCTGTAATAGAGTTTCAAGTCAGGGATAGTAATGCCTCTGGAAGTACTTTTATTGTATAGGATTGTTTTAGCTATACAGGGTTTTATGTTTTTCCATAAAAGGTGATTATTATTCCCTCAAGGTCTGTGAAGAATTTTGTTGGGAATTGCATTGAATCTATAGATTGCTTTTGGTAGAATTGCCATTTTTACTATGTTGATCCTACCAATCCAAGAACATGGGAGATCCTTCCATTTTCTGGT
>NC_022009.1:83356383-83357373 GCF_000317375.1 Microtus ochrogaster
CCAGCCCTGCATCTCTGGGATGAAGCCTACTTGATCATAATGGATAATTTTTCTAATGTGTTTTTGGATTCGGTTTGCCAGTATTTTACTGAGAATTTTTGTATCAATGTTCATGAGTGAGATTTCTCTGTAATTCTCTTTCTTGGTTGAGTCTTTGTGTGGTTTTCGTATTAGGGTAACTGTACATCATAAAAGGACTTTTGCAATTACTCTTCTTTTTCTATTTTATGAAACATATTAAGGAGTATAGGTATTATCTCTTCTTGGAAGTTCTGGTAGAATTCTGCATTGAAACCATCTGGTCCTGGGCTTTTTTTTCTTTTTTTGGAGGGAGGTTTTTTATAACAGCTTCTATTTCCTCATGACTTACAGGTCTATTTAAATTGTTCACCTGGTATTGACTTAATTTTGGTATATGGTACTAATCTAAAAAGACATCCATTTCTTATACATTTTCCAATTTTGTGGCATACAAGCATGTAGTAAGATCTAATGATTCTTTGAATTTCCTTTGTGTCTGTGGTTATGTCCCCCTTTTCATTTCTGATCTTGATAATTTGCGTGTTCTCTCTCTGCCATTTGATTTGTTTGGATAGGGGTTTGTCAATCTTGTTGATTTTCTCCAAGAGCCAGCTTTTTGTTTCATTGATTTTTTGGATTGTTTTCTGTGTTTCTATTTTGTTGATTTCAGCCCTTAGTTTGATTATTTCCAGTCTTCTATTCCTCCTGGGTGAATCTGCTTCTTTTTTTTCCCTAGAGTTTTCAGGTGTGCCATTAAGTCTTTAATGTGTGCTTTCTCTGTTTTATTTATGTGGGAACTTAGTGCTATGAACTTTCCTCTTAGCACTGCTTTCATAGTGTCCCATAGGTTTGGGTATGGTGTGTCTTTATTTTCACTAAATTCCAGGAAGAGTTTAATTTCTTTCTTTATTTATCCTTTGACCCAAGGGTGGTTCAGTAGTTGACTGTTCAGTTTCCATGAGTTTGTAG
>NC_022009.1:83358679-83360623 GCF_000317375.1 Microtus ochrogaster
CTTCTACCCCTATTATTCTTAGGTTTGGTCTTTTCATGGTGTCCCAGATTTCCTGGATGTTTTGTGTTAAGTATTTGTTGGATTTGTTATTTTCTTTAGTCAATGAGTTTATTTCCTCTATAGTATCTTCAGTGTCTGAGATTCTTTCTTTTATCTCTTGTATTCTGTTGGTTATATTTGTCTCTCTAGTTCCTGTTTGTTTACCCAGCCTTCCCTCGGTTTGTGTTTTCTTCGTTATTTCCATTTCAGTCTTCAAGTCCTGAACTGTTTTCATTACCTGTTTAATTGCTTTTTCTTGGGTATCTTTGAGAGATTTAATCATTTCTTCTACCTTTTTCTTTATTTTTTCCCATTTCTTTAAAGCAGTTTTTCACATCCTGTTTAAGGTATTTTCATAATGTTACATTTAAAGTCGATTTCTTCTACTTTTTCGGGATTAAGGTGTTCAAGTCTTCTTGTTTTGTGATCCCTGGATTCTGGTGTTGTCATGTTGCCTTTCATGTTTTTGGAGGAATTCTTGCATTGGCGCCTGCCCATATCTTCCTTCAAATCAGCCAGGAGAGTCTTGGCATTTTGGTCCAATCTATGCTGTGACTGACTCTGGGTGGATCTCCTCAGTGCAGGAGCAGGAATTGTTCCTTGCTCAAGGACTTTGCAGACAATAGGGCAGACATGGTGGAGGCAGGGTTGTGTGGAACCAAGAAGCCCCTGCAGCAGGTGCTGGAGAGGCCCTGTGCTCCCTTCCTGGACAGTCTGCCCAGGGATGGCACACATCATCCATCTGGATGGATCTCCTCAGCACAGAAACAGGAACTCCTTGTAGTCCAAGAACCCACAGACAAAAGGGTGAACTTGGGGGGAGGGCAGGGTCATGTGGATGAATCCTGCTTTCACAACCATTCTGTTAGTCCATGTCTTTCTGTTGGGGAATTGAGTTCATTTGGTATTGAGTGATCAATGACTGATGCCCGTTAATTTCTGTTATTTTTTGTTTTTGTTGTTAGAGGTGGTGATGGTAGTGTGTGTGTGTGTGTGTGTGTGTGTGTTCCTTCTCTTGATTTTTCTAGTGTGAGAGTATTTACATCCTGAGTGTAGTGAGTCTTTTCTCTGTCCCACCAGCCAGCTCCCAAATCATGACATGGAGACTTACTATTAATTAAGAATGTTCAGTCAATCACTTAATTAGCACTTACAACTTAAATTAACCAATTTTTATCAATCTACTTTTTGACTTGCCACATTATTATCTTTTCTCTTTACTGTCCATGTTTTTCTTCTCCATCTGACTAGTGACTACTCACAACTCTGCCCTTCTTCCCAGCATACTTTCTGCCTGGAAAATTATGCCTATCTGTTCAACTTTTATTTAATAAATCTACGTGCCAAATATTCACAGTGTAAGAAAAGATTATTCCACAACACTTGTGTTTTCATGGGTGTCATTGACTTTCTTGGGTTAGAGTTTTCTTTCTAGTTTCTTTTATAGGGATGAATTTGTAGATATCTATTGTTCAAATTTGACTTTAACATAAAATATCTTGTTTTATCCAACTATGGTAATTGAAAGTATTGCTAGCTGTGGTAATCTGGGCTGGAATCTGTGGTCTCTAAAAGTCTGTGTCTGTATGCCATCTGCCCTAGCCATTCTGGCTCTAAGAGTCTGTGTTGAGAAGTTAGGTATAGTTCTGCTAGGTTTGACTTTATGTCTTACTTCTTATTTTTCCCTTGCAGATTTTAATATTTTTTGTTCTGTATGTTTAGTGCTTTGATTATTATGTGGCAAGGTGATTTTCTTTTCGAGTCCAATCTAGTTCATATATGCTTCATATATCTTTATAGGTATCTCTTTCAGGTTAGGAAATTTTTCTTCTATGAGTTGTTAAAAATATTTCCAGGGCCTTTGAGCTGGAATTCTTCTCCTTCATCTATGCCTATATTTCTTTT
>NC_022009.1:83360926-83367640 GCF_000317375.1 Microtus ochrogaster
TAAGTTTGGTCTTTTTATATTTGCCCAAGATTTCCTGGACATTTTGTAACAGGAATGTTTCAAGTTAGCTTTTTCATTCACTTATGTATCTATTTTTTCTATTATATCTTTAAGCTGTATTCCTTTCTTTCATCTCTTGTATTCTGTTTGTGAAGACTGTGTCTGAAGTTCCTGTTTGAATTCCTAAATTTTTCATTTCCAGAATTCCCTCAAAATTTCCTCAATTTGGGTTTTCTTCATTCTATTTCTGTTTTCATATCTTGAACAGTTTTTATTAATACTTTTTTATCTTTCAGAAATTATTTATTTATTTTTATTTTATAAATAAAATGTACATTAGTGTGTTGCCTGCAAATATGTGTCAGTGTCAGATCCCATGGAGGTGGAGTAATGAACAGTTTTAAGCTGCCATGTTGGTGCTAGGAAGTAAACCCAGGTCTTTTGAAAGAATAGCCAGTACTCATAATGGCTGAGCCATCTCTACAGTCCTCAGTCTTGAACAATTTACTTCAAATATTTGTGAGTTTATTTTGACCTTCTTTAGGGTATTTATTTATTCCCTATGGCCATCTATTTGTGCTTTCCTGGATTTATTTAGAGGGGTAGGATCTAAGGGAACATAAGGACAGGGGAACATCTACAGACAATTGAAGACAGAAGTTTCTGTTCTGCCCGGTCCTAAAAATATTCAGTCCCAAAGAAACACACAGAGGTTTATATTAATTATAAATTGTTTGGCCTATTTCTCAGGCTTATTACTAACTAGTTTTTACAACTTTAATTAACCCATAATTCTTATCTATGTTAAGTCACATGGTTTAGTGTCTTTTCTTAATAAGGCATTCTCGTTTTACTTCCTCTTTGTCTTGTTGCTGATTGCATCTCTGACTTCCTTCTTTCCAGAATTCTCCTAGTCTGGTTGCCTCACCTATACTTCCTGCTTAGCTACTGACCAATCAGAATTTAATTAAATCAATATGAGTGACTTAATTAAATTAAAGTTTTACAGTGTACAAGAGTATTATCCCACAGCATTTCCCTTTTTTTCTTTTCCAAACAAAAACCCTGAATGTAATCTCCTTTAGTTAGCTTTTTCCTGACCATTATCCATAATAACTTGAAAAAACATGCTAACCAAAGGCAAATAGCCATAATCCATTTGGGAGGAATGTGAGCATAGTTTTCTAAGCTAATTCCTGCTGATGGGGGCACTGATAATCTTTTGAAGATCCAAAGAAAATTTAGGATTATGGTTAAGTCCTATTTGACCATAATCAAAAAATATGTGAGGCTCTTATCTAAGATTCTTCAAGAGGCTTTCTTTATTCAAACCTTATTTTTCTTAACTCAGAATGAATCCACAGTCTCTCATTTCCTGTAGAAACAAAGACAAAGTCTTTCTCCAAAGTAACATATATTTTAACCTAAATTTTGAAGTCCAGGCATTTTCAAAATATATAGGTTAGATTAATCCAACAACATATACAATCAAATGTCTTTTAGCAGTTGTTGTTCCTTCCTTAGCAAACAATTCAAAGACAACACAATATCATACAGTATCCAGATTCTCTGTATATTTTTCATATTTACATTTTTTTTTGCTCTTTGTCTTTTCCATTTAATTTTTGGTTTTAGGAAGAGGGTTTCTCTGTGAATCTTTGGCTGTCTTGGATCTCACTCTGAAGACCAGGTTGGCCTCGAACTCACATAGATCAGTCTACCTCTACCTTCGCAGTGCTGGAATTAAAGATGTATGCCACCACACCTGACTATTTCTTCTTTCCAAGGACTTCCTCTATCCTTTTTCTTTTTTCCCCCAAGCCTATGCACATTTCTAAACATACCAAAACTGTTTAGAGGTTTTCTGCTGTCTGAATCTCTCTTTACTGTATATCTCCATCCATTTCTGAATAGATGAGCCTTTAATCTGCTAATCAATAAGTCTAAGATTAAAGTTGAAACTTTGGTGGCTGGATCCATGCCATTTCTTAGCATTTTTAGAGTCTAGCTTCATTATGGAGGTATTGGTGGAAGCTAGATTTATTGTCACAACTGTGGAGTTTTTAGGTCCATGACACCACCAAGAAGGCTGATATTGGCTGCTCATAAACACCATTTAAGTGTTTGTTGGCACAGATTCTTAAAAGAGCTGCAAGGTTTTTTTTTTTTATCACTATTGCTGAATTAGGAAGCCTCTCTTAAAGCAGCCATATTTCACTGTCAAGAAAAGTCTAAGTTCTTAAATCCTTTTAAATGCCTAATTCTGTAAGTCTTTGAAGTTTTGAAGATTATATATCTATCTGAAATATGTCTTTGTATATCTAGACATCCTAACAAGACTACAAGCTAGATTATTGAGCCAGTTCTAGGACATTCTCCAAAGCTACAGAGAAACCCTGTCACGAAAAAAAAAATTGACTATCTATTAATCTGCTATTTAAAATTATACATTTTTTAAATGAGCTGTATAAGTATAATATCTTAAACAGGAGTAGAAATATACCCACTGTAACAAAATCAACCTTAAATTTTTATCACTAGACCAAAATCAATACCAATGGAAAGTATTCATTTCTATATCATATCCCCCACCTCTTTAGAAAGAAATTGACTGTAACAATTAACCATTTATACCCAACCCCTTTTAAATGGGAACAGACATTTATAAGGAAACGTTTTTAGGATTTTTGGCAGTTTTTTCCAAAGTGATTTCTGCTGTTTGTTGAAACAAAGCGTTTCTAGCATTAACAGATACCTTTTGGTGAGCCTTGTTCCATAAAACCACATTAGTGTGGAAGGAATGCAAAGGTTCCCATCTTTGGCAGAAACAAAAGAAGAACATCTTTTCCAAGGTAATATATGCTTATACTCAGATTTTGAAGTCAAGAGACCTTTAAATATATATGTTGCTTACTTAGCAGCCCCCAGAATAAAATGTCTCAGTCAGGGGAAAAATTCAAAGAAAACACAATAATATACATAATCCAAATTATTTTTGTATTTTCCATCTTTTCCTGGCCCATTATGATTTTTTATTCTATTTTTCTTTAATAACCTCAGTTTAGTATTCTCAAATTATTTTTTTATCTATGACTCTGACTATCTTTTATCCTCTGTAACTTAAGCCCATGCACATTTATTATACTTACTGTGGCCCATTTAGAGACGTTTTGTCTTAATCTATTTTCACAGTGAGTCTGTAATCCTTCTCTGACCAGGAGCACTTTCTAAAATGCTAAGCAGGCATGACAAGGACTAAAAATGTAGCTTTGTCTGTTGGCTTCACTCCATCCAACATGACAGAGGTATGTTTACCACCTCTGCAAGCCATGCTCACTGCTTCAGCCCCATGGATGTATGGGTCTATGTCACCATTAACCAACTCGTAACATCTTGCTCACAAACCACATTTAAGTGCTCTGTAGAAGGACCACCTGAAAGATCCAGAGCCATTCATGCTAACAGTATGATTCAGGAAGTTGTCTCTACCTTTTCTCTTCCCCAAATTTCCCCAGTCTTGTTGCCCCACCTATACTTCCTGTCTGACTACCGACCATTCATCATTTTATTAAACCAATATGAGTGACAAATGTTACAGTATACAAGAGCATTATCCCACAGCATACTGTGTGCTTGCTTTCTTGGCAGGAGTGGTCTGTGAGTGAGAAGAGAGCCCAGATGTTTGTCCCTTGGGTGACTCTAGATTCCTCTTCACTGACACTTAATATTATTCATCACTGTACTCCGCCTAAGCTATTTAAATACTGAGGATGTAGTCAGTCAGTAGAATGCTACCTGGCACACCATAGGACCTGTGTTCTGACCTTAGAACCTTCTATGCCACAGAAATGCAGCACAGAGTATTTCATCTTAATGATTTCAGAGGTGCAAGCTCGGGAATCAGAATTTCAGGCTCATCCTTAGTCTTAATCTGCTCAATACTTACTTGGATATCAGTAAACCTATCTATTTTCTGTTTCAAATATCTATTTCAAAATTACTGCATAATCCAAATTTTGTGTTTTATGAGCCATTATCTCATGTTTTATGAAGTCTAGTTTCCAGGAAAAAAACTTTAAAAATTTGTATATGGCTTCATTTCTTTCAAAGCAAAAATAATGTTTCATAAACTAGCAATGAACTACTTGTTAACTGTGTCGTTGTTCTGAGCTGAATATAAGTTAAAAGGAAGACAACATACAAGTTTAATAGGGCACTTTAAAATAAATAAAAATTCTTCATGCATTCCTTCTTAGGCTACTAGGCCAACTAATGTTTCTCAACCTTGATCAAATGCTCCTGATTTTCTTTAAAAATAAAGGCTCCAAACTATGCTCTATTCATTTCATGAGAGAAACTCTTCCTCTGTTATCTCAACCCAGCTAAAGCTTGGGAGAAAGTACATGTTTAAGGCTTTACTACAGTGATTGTATGCCAGAAGAGCAGGGACTAGAGAAAGCTAAATAAATCAAAGATAACACCTAAAAAAGAGCCAGTTGGCATTACTCGGTAGTCAAGAACATCAGCTGCTCTTTCTGAGGATGAAGGGGTGGGAGTGGATTCCTAATACCTACAAAGAGAGACTCAGAACCATCTGTAACTTCAGTTTCAAAGTATACAATACTCTCTTCTAACCTCTATAAGAATTGTATGCACGTGGTATACAGACATATATGCAAGAAAAACATCTACCTAAATAAAATTAAAAAAATTAATGAAGTCTTTTTTATAAAAAGAAAAACCCAATTTTCAGAAGGATGGAAATCCTTCACCTCTGGACTGGCATAACAAAATAAGAGTGCTTGGGAAAAGCCCAATGTTTTCCCCAGCTCACCAATCCATTCCAATTCTCAGAAGTGCTTTCCCTTTCTTAATAAACTGTTTGTATTTCTATTCCTAACTCATCCAATTCTTTGTCTTGGAACAAAACCTTGGAACTTCAGTTTGTGTCTTGGGACCTAGACCAAGCCTGGTATTTTTTCTTAAATTAAACATAGTTCCAGAGAAATGACCACCAGACTACAAAAATGGCCTGGAGAAAGAGTTTCTAAATCAAATTTACTTTCAGGATGGGACACTGCATTTGGACAGCTGAAGTGTAACATAAAAATACTTGAAGTTGGACCAGTACCAAAGTAGAAGTAGAGGTGCCCTACAAGAGAAATTATATATGCTGAAGAACTAGGCTCCAGTTTTGTTTCTGATACCTGTGATGTTTAATATTGATTGTCAGTTTGAACAGATCTAGAATCACCTAGGAAATAAGCTTTTAAGCATACTGGGATTTGCTTTGTTTAGCTTTGTTATATGTTTGGCAAAAGGATAGAGGAGTCTCTGAAAACAACATGGCAGGCAGAGTGCTAATCCAGAGGAAGCCATAAGTCTTATCCAACACAACTCAGTGGCCAAGATTGGTTGAAACTTCTAGAGTCTGACACTGGGTAGTTTATTTTAGGCATATTTAAGTACAGGATAATTTGGAAAAAAGTTTTCTAGTGATAACTAATACAATCCTGTGTGTACAAGAAAGTTTAAACATGATCACCTCAAAACTCTTGTAAAGTACAAATGACAGCTTCCATAAAAACAGATTATATAAATTAACTAAGAAAGCAGGCTCAGGGTAAGCAATGTTCATGATAAGGGTCTAGCATGCCTTTACTATTTCTAAAAGCATACTGCTGGTTTTGTGATACCTTTCACCACTGTGGTATCTCTTTCTACATATTTCAGTCACATAGACCAGTCACTTCATAACTTCAGCCTGAAATGCTTCCCCTCATTCCACAGTTCTTTTTCATTAGCACATTTTGAGTAGACTCAAAATTTACCCAAGTTATTGTGAGAATTTGAAATTTTATGCTTCTAGGGTTTCAAGTAAGTATAATTTATTTATTTATGAAGCATTTCGTTTTTTCTTAATCTTTTATCTAAGCATTAATGTTTAATCTAGAATCAATTATAATCTTTTCCTTGGATGCCTCAGATGTTTAATATGACTACTTGATATTAGTACGGTCTTTCTTTTCTAAAATTGGTAAAAGTTGAAGTAAACTTTTCCTGAATTCTAGATGTGTATTGTTCATAGTTCACTAATGTACTGGGCTTATTATAGCAATACATTAAATGAGATAAATTAGATAAACATGCATGATTTAGTTTGTACAAAGCCTTACTGAGTGTGCTGCTTTGCTTCCTATCCTTTAACAAACAGATTTCATTCCTTTTAAACTTTGTTTTCTGGCATAAAAGTTTTTTATTATGGAGAATGATATATAATAAGTAGGGAAAATGACATAATAAACTCTCATTATATGACCCAGATTTACCTTCCATTACCTTCTCTCCTTCCTTCTCTGCTACCCGTAATGATTTGAGGCAAAAAGATAGAAATTTGGATTATTAACATGTTCATAACTTTGTTTAAAGTCGTTAAAACAAATAAAAATATGGTCAAAATTTGGTTATGCTGTATTTGGACTATCAAACACTATATATAGTTCAGTTTAGCAAATAGCTCTAATATTGCTAAAACAATATTTTTTGAATATTTTTTTATTTTTAAATTTATTTATTTATTGAGGATTTCTGCCTCCTCTTCGCCACCGCCTCCCATTCCCCTCCCCCTCCCCCGATCAAGTCCCTCTCCCTCATCAGCTTGAAGAGCCATCAGGGTTCCCTGACCTGTGGGAAGTCCAAGGACCGCCCACCTCC
>NC_022009.1:83368384-83373428 GCF_000317375.1 Microtus ochrogaster
ATGTATGTATATATATACACATATATATGTATATGTGTATATATATACATATATATATATCAATGATGTGTGACACAAATTAATCTTAAAAATAAAAACCCAGTGTCAGATATTAGGGTGAAAGTTGAAAGATTAAAGAATCAAAGGAACAGCCATAACCACCTCTTACGTCTCTGACTCCTCAGACCAAAAAGGGCTGAGCTCCCTCTTTACCACTTTCTCTCTCTGCCCATCCATATAACTTCCTGCCTCCTGTCTATAACCTCTAGACCTCTATGTTTTTTAACTGGAGACTGCATGTTGGTCGTGGCTGCCCAGACCCGAATAATCACATAGAAACTATATTAATTACATTAATGTTTGGCCTATTAGCTCAGGCCTATTATTAAATAATTCTTAAATCTTAAATTAAATAATTTCTATTAATCTATGTATTACCATGAGGCTGTGACTTATTGGTAAGGTTCTGTCATCTTACTCCTTTGCTAGCTACATGGTGTCTGCTTTACTCTACCTATTTGCTTTCTCTATCTCTGTTTGGATTTCCTGCTTGGCTTTACTCTGCTAAGCCACTGACCAAAACATCTTTATTCATTAACTTACATTTTCAGAGGGTTAGAGTCCATGACCACCAGCAAAGTGACAGATTCTTACCATATCATCCCAGAGAGTGTACAGTCTCCTTGAATCTTGATTTTATCCCCATGAGATGTGTTCCAGACATGGAGCTACAAGCAAATTTGTGTTACAATCGATACTAAGTGCATGGAAATTTGTTACAATAGCCATTAAAACAATATATTTACCTAATTAGTTGTGTAGGATTCAAATAAGAGAAATAATATGATTCTACAACAGAGCTTCCCATACAGTGATCATCCAAGGAATCTGAGTATTATGGCCATTTACATTTTTTTCTTTCAATATTGATCAAATTATATGTCTAACACTATTTTAAGTATTTAGGTTGTAATATACACCAGGCTTGACCTAATAAAGAAGACAACCACATAGCATGTCACTTCTAATACAAAGTACATTCTGTTTTATAAAAGTTTTTCATATTTTATGGTGCTATAACATTTGGGGAGGGAGTCTTTTCTGACCAGAGAAGCTTTTCTAAAGCAAGTTGACTCACAGTGGGTAGTAAAGAACTTCTCAGTGAGCAAGTTTTCATGTATTCCCAAAACCCTGTTTTATTTGATTCTCATGCACCACGCCACTGTTTTCTCCATCCAAACTCAGCACAGGGCCAGATAATACACACAAGGACAACATTTCTCTTAAACAAACTGGTTTTTTTTTTTTTTCAAATTCGTCAATCTGAAACTGTTTACCCTCCACTGCCAGTAAGGTCGGTGGCCTATGTTTCTCTTTACCTCTGCTCCTTTCTCGGGATCAGCTTCAGGGTTTTCCCTACATGTCCCTGTGTAGCATGCTGCCCTCTTGCTTCATGGGGAATAGGGAGCATCAGTAAAATTTTCAAAACTTGAGGTACATCACTCAATTACTTTTTACAAGCTAGGTCCTTGCACAAAGCAATATTTACGAACTTTGCAGTCTTTCACCCCACCATAGAGTAGGAACAAGGGGAAATGGAGTCAGATATGTTGAGACCTAGAGTATTTCAACAGTTTCTCTTTTGAAGTTTGAAGTAATCAAATCTGAAGGATACATTTCTATTATTTAAAAAAACAGATATATTAGTCATTGGATAATTATTAGTGGCTCCTGCATCTAATTCCATCAATCAGGAGACAAAGACAGAGGAAAGCAGAACTCAATGAGTTTGAGGCCAACTTAGTCTATACATCAAGTTTCAGGTCATTTAAGGCTACATAGTGAGACCCTGCTTAACCCCAAGAAAAATGTCTTTAGTCAGACACAGTCACCTGCCTATAATCCCAGCACTCAGGAGGCTGAGACCAAAGGCTCAACAAGAGTTCAAGGCTAGTGAGTTCCAGGCCATTCTGAATTATAGATACACTGTCTCAAAAAACAAGCAAACAAAGATACAAAAAAAAAAAACCCAATAACAAAACAAACAGAAACAAGCAAAAACATCCTAGCTAGCCCATCTCAATCTTTGAGGTTTTGTTCACTGTTGATAAATCATCTGTTTTGTGTCTATATCATTCAAGGCAGTAAGCAAATGAAAATGAAAAATTAATTGAAGCTTTTCTATCATTTAAAAATTTAAAGGATCCTTCTGTTTCACATTGTGCTGTCAACCTTGGCAGAAACAAGGAAAGATTGAGCTTTCCTTCTTTTGCCTGTGAGTCCTTTGCATGCCAGATTGGATGAGCTGGGTCATGACCTATGACTGGACAGCCAAAGGAGTATGAAGCAACCCAGAGTTTTCTGAGAACTCCATCCCTAAGTAGCCATGAAATGATCAGTAGAACAGAAAACTTGGCAGCACTCACATTGTGTGGGGCTAAGTCAGTGGACTCATAATGAAAGTCCTGCAGGTGTCCACACCAGTGATAAAATTCCAGAGTTGCACAACTTCCTCTGTTAAGGCAAGCAGGAAGGTGGTCTGACTGCTCTAAAGAGAATGTCCTGCTGTTTTGTACTAACACTCCTGCTGTCAGAGTCAAGGGCAGCCCTTGGTGGTGACTTGTCTTTTTGTAATCCCGTTAGCACACAGATTAACAGTTTTACTGGACCCACAAGAAGTACGAACAGGAATATTTATTAGAGGTTCAGAGATATTTCGTCCTTGCTGACAGAAATAAACCAAAGTAAAAAAAAAAAAATAAAATAAACCAAAGTGGGATTAGTAGGAAAGCTTGCCCCTTGATTTCAGCTGTCATCAACTTCAGAATCTTGATGTTAAATGTAGAAGAGACTCCCTCCTTTCACAATTAAGACTCTGAAAAAGGAGTCACAAAAATGATTGAAACATGTGCTGTACAAATACACTGATATCATCAAGCAGTTAACTTAGACATATGATTCTTGTTTATAACAGCAAAAGCGTACCCTGGGACTGAAGTACAGACCTTCTGGTAGACATGCTGAGAGAATCCTGCTTGAGGATTGGAAAGGATTTTTTGTTTTGTTTTGTTTTGCTCTACATTTTCTGAGTTTCTTATATTCCTGCTCACATTTTTTGTCAACTCAATTTGTATTGTTGTATTGTACTTTTTGAGTCTGAGGATTCCTCAGCTACAAAATTATCCAAAGTCCTTGTACATATTAATTCTGGGAAGAGATGTGTACTGTTTAATGCTCCTGCAAACAGCTGGTTGCTTAGAGCTTCTAACTCTTCTGTAAGTGGTTCCTAAAGCTCAGAGGTTCTCCCCAACTTCTTGCCACACAGCAGCTACATGTCTTCCCATGGATAAAATAGCCTGCATCGTCAATGATTCCTCTTATACTATATATAAGAACTCAGTGACGCCAGGTGGATTAGTGTTCAACCATTTAATTCCATAATCACTGTGAAGGGTACTATAGTATCTGGAGTATACAATTACTTGATCATGTTTATTTGTTGGTTGGTAGAATTTTCAGGAAGAAGTCACTCTGAAAATGGCTATTCTGGCCATCTTATCCTCACAGTAAATATAAATATTGAGACAAATAAGTTATCTGCAGGATCATTAAATGGCTTTTTTCCAATTAGAAGCACGCCCTTTCCTCTAGAGAATGAACTACAAGAAGATTTCCCCTATATAGCCCATTTCGGGGGGAAAGTGTCTTTGAGAAGGAGAAGTGAATTCTGCACGATTTCAGACCTACTCCCATCTGCTCTATAGATATGAGAGGAGACTTATTCAAAGCTTTCCTTGAAAGCATCCAGAAGGAGAATTGGGGCACCATATGTTCTATAACTCAGTGTTCTGTATAAAGTTATGTAGCTAAGATTATAACTAGCTAGAACTAGGTTCAATGCTAGAGTACGTGCCTGATATGCATAAAGATGCCTAAAGTCGAGTGTTCAATTCCATTAACACACACACACACACACACACACACACACACACACACACACACACACCATAATTACTAGGTTCCAGCATCATTTCAATTAATCTGGAGTCACCCTTTGGTTGCTTAGAGCTTCTAACTCTTCTGTAAGTGGTTCCTAAAGCTCAGAGGTTCTCCCCAACTTCTTGCCACACAGCAGCTAGGTGGATATGGAAGCTGAGGGTAAGAATCTTGACAGCATCAGATTTTAACTTTATCCCAACATTTTCTGGTATTCATTATTTTCCCACCCTGATTTATTTCTCCCCATACTCCTTCTGACTGACATTATGTTTTTCATTTTTATGTGTTTATTGTTAGTTCCTTTTAGATGGAATGTGAGCTCCATGAAGAGAGGGCGGGAGGGAGAGAGAGAGAGAGAGAGAGAGAGAGAGAGAGAGAGGAAATCACTCCACTTTTCAGACTGGTCTTAAACTCCTGAGTTCAACAGATTGCCATGTGTCAGCTTCCCCAGTAACTGGGACCACAAGCACACACCATCATACCTGGGTTATTTGGTTTATGACTGACATATCTGATATTCAAACAAAATTATCAATTTTTGTTATGTTATTAATTTTTACACAGACAGTTTGGTGAAGTTTCAATGTAGAAATGTCCAGATTTCACAGAGTAAATAAAATTTCAAAATAAAATTTCTATTGGGTGCTTTTATGACATGCTAAATATCATCTTTCGTATATTTAAAACTACAAGTAAGTTTTGTTAGTCTTCTAGAATAGTAAACAGCTGCATGTTTTGGTTCATTTTATCTTAGCTTGTTAAGAACTGGCTTTGGGTGCACCCCTCGTGGTCCTGACTTCCTTGCTCATGTTCTCCCTCCTTCTGCTCCTCATTTGGATCTTAAGAGCTCAGTCCGGTGCTCCAATTTGGGTCTCTGTCTCTATCTTGATCCACCGCCAGATGAAGGTTCTAAGGTGATATGCAAGATATTCATCAGTATGGCTATAGGACAGGGTCATTTCAGGTTCCCTCTCCTCAGTTGCCCAAGGTACTAGCTGGGGACATCTCCCTGGACACCTGCGAACCCCTCTAGAGTCAAGTCTCT
>NC_022009.1:83374039-83378745 GCF_000317375.1 Microtus ochrogaster
GCGGGACTGGGACTGAATAAGCATGGAATGAAACCGGACTTTCTGAACATGTAGGACAATGAAGGCTGATGAGAAGCCAAGGACAATGGCACTAGGTTTCGATCCTAATACATGAACTGGCTTTGTGGGAGCCTAGCCTGTTTGGATGCTCACCTTCCTGGTCCTGGTAGAAGTGGGAGGACCTTGGACTTCCCGCAGGGCAGGGAATCTGGACTGCTCCTCATTCTCGAGAGGGAGGGGGAATGGAGTGGGAGGAAGGGGAGAGGGGGACGGGAGTGGGGGAGGGGACGATGTGTGGGAGGAGGGGGAGGGAAATGGGAAACGGGGAGGAGGCGGAAATTTTTTTTTCAACAACTAAAAAAAAAATAAACAAAAAAGAATTAAAAAAAATAAAAAAAGAACTGGCTTTGGCCAAAATGCTGCAGTGCCTAGGATTTCTAGAAGAACAAAGAGAGCATTTAGAGATGTTGTTTGCCTTCCTGGAATTCATACAATGAATTGAAGAAAATTCAGAGTTACAAACACTGGTGAATCCAACACTAACTGATGACATATCATTTGTATTTAGAGCAGCCTGACAACTGGGAATTTTTTTTTTCCTCCCTGGTTTGCCAAAGGCAAACTGAGTTGGAAAATGTTATTTGTTCTAATGAAATGATTTACTCTTACGCAATACTAAGCTGTGTCAATCAAGCAAATAAAGAAAGAAAGCCTTATTTATAAAATTGCATGCTTCTTATTTCACTTTATTGCATCTCAGTCTCCAAGACAGAAGAAAAATGAACCTCTTGCTGCTTGGTACTTTCCTATTTTTGAATACTCCCCTAGCCTGGACAAGAGATAAGCACTATTACATCGGAATTATTGAAGCAGTTTGGAACTATGCCTCTGAAAATGGAGAAAAGAAACTTGTTTCAGTTGACATGTAAGTCACTACTCTTTATTATTTATGAGCCAAATTTATGTTATCAACTTAAAAATGAAACCAGCAAGGAAACTATTTGTTTAATTTGATAAACATACAAACTGCAAAATGCTGACTTGAAAACCAATACTTGTACTGGTTTTCTTTATATTCCCTAGATTTGTTACTGTGAAGCCATCCTGCTCTTCTCCTATTGCTCCAAGGGAACTGCACTAATTTCTCACTTGTTCCTGTGGTTAGTCATTCCCTTATCTATATTTTAAATGTATTCTACCTCTGGATGCAAACGTTCTTCACTTAAAAAAAAATCACTATATAAAATTTTCCTAATGGTAAAAGTAAAGTAATGCATCAAACATAGAAATGAGATACAGCTTCAAGAAATATGATTCTGTCTAATACTTGTTGGGTGATTCAGGACAGTGAAGGACTGATACTAATCTCTCTCAGTTTCTGAGCTCTTATCTATAAAGTGAGACAGCAAGTACACCTCACAGGACTATTTTAAAAGTGCCTGCAAAGTTCTCAGCACAGCTCCACACAAAACATGTGCAAGAAATGATATGTTCTTACTATCATATCCTCATAGAATACCATGTAACTTCAGAGTCTTTGTGTTTTAGTTGCTTTACATCAAGCAATATTCTCTATAAAAGAATAGTAGAGTCTCTCTGAAGTTTAGCTAAGCTGAGACCACCAGTTTTTATATTATCTAAACATTTATCAACAAATAGAAACTTGGGATTCAAACAAATATTTACTAGACTAGCAAATGTATTAGGATGGCAAGAGAGCTCAAGTGAGCCAAATGACGAGCAGTGACTGAGATTGTCTCTTTAAGAACAGCTCTATTATTGAGCCCAATTATGTAAGTACTGAATCATTGATTTTATTTTATTTTGTATTTGGTTGATTTTTTTATGGTAAGAAAAAATGCATTACTAATGATAATATCAAATTGTCATTTTACTAACCTAGTATTGTTCAGTATGAAAAGGTTCTGAGCCTATACCTGGCCTCAGAGACACAAATAGAACTTGTAATTTTTTTAAAGCCTGGTTCTGAGATAGTGTTCTCTTCCCCAAAATCAGACATATTTTTACAACTTCACTAGAAGCCTAATTTTGTGTAATTCATTGTTTTCATTAGTAAGTATGATGTAAATTATCTACTATTTTATTTCCAAGGAAAGGAGTCAGTCACACTACAAAAGAAAAGAACTGGGTTGCGGCTATACCTCAGTATATGGGTTCAAAGCCATGGGTTCAGTTATCAGCAACACACACACACACACACACCTAAATTAGTTAAACAAGGAAAAGTACTGTTCTACTCAATGCTCTACCCACCCTTGCCATTGTTTATAATAAAAAGTCAAGTCAGTCTATTGTGTAAAATCTATAATGCTCTGACCATGTTCCAGTGTGGTAAACACTAAGTATAAGGAAGTAGAAGGATAAAGAGAGTTGCTAAGGACTTCAAGGGGTGATTTCTTGACTTCCAATATTCTAATGGTATGTCTGCTCCAGCTAGGAAATTAAAGGAAGATAAACTTGCCTACCCCATTATTATCTAATAGGGACACTGAAGGGTGTTCATAAGGAAAACTGGACACTTTTAGTTCAGCTTTCTTTATGTTTTTACCATCATATTGTGATCCATAAGTTTTCTCCCTAATCTATGTGAACATTGATTGGTGCTTCAGCAACTTTGCCCATGTTGTGCTAAACTTTACCAGATGAGTGTGGTAGCAATTTTTTTGTGCCCTCCTTTGTCATAAATCAGCAGTGTGTGAATTAGTCCATGAAGCATGGTGAAATGTCACCAGGCATGGGTGGCTCTTCTCCTTGGTTATGGACAAAGCAAAGCAGAAACAAACAAGACGAAGACAAAGTTGTGAAAGAGTCTGAAATGAGTGTCAGGTGGAGAATTAGGCCGAAGCTGGAAGAAGAAGATACATTTGAGAGGCAAGAACTCCCTGTGCTATGATGGCTGCTTGGCCACAAATGTCTGTGAGACAGAAGACACTGAACAAATATTTGTGGGTATGTGAAAATAAAAGAAAGCTTAGTAGAAGGCAGAAAAAATGACAGGGCATATTATAAAAACTTTTCTTGTTCCTGAGTGGATAGATTCACATGGTAGAATGAATCAGGCAACAGAATAAAATAAGAAAATGGGTCTAGGTGGACTACTGGAGTTAGTGAAATTGAAAACAAGAGCAATGTTAAAGAAGAAAAATTAATAAATTGTTTTTATTCTGTTTTTCTGGTTAGGAAACTAGACTTGCCCTTTTGGAACCAGTTCCAATGTTATTTATTTCCAATAAAGTGAAGCAGAAAATCACATCCTTATACTATAGTCAGTGCTGCCAATTCCAACAACATATAAAGATTCTAAAAACAGCAATTCTTGAAATGAGTAATTTATACTTAAATAACAAAAAAGGTATAAACATAAAAATATCTAGAATATTGTGTCCAGGTTCCATGATTAATATTAAATATGCATTGAATAATTGAATTACTGTTGTTTTAAAGAGTAATAGTAATAATGACATTATCTTTTGATTACTTTTGTTTTCTAGTGACTTTTAAGAAGCTATGTGTTCTTTAAACCCAAGAACAACTTATCATAAACCCTTTATAATTATTTTAACAGACTTTTGATCAGGAATTGTGACTTTCCTAAAATGCTATAAACACTGATATTTAGTTTTATAGCCTGCTGTATGCTTGAAGGTTAGATGGTAGAATAATAATAGCCTTATGAGCAAACCTAATGACTAAGAACAAACAAAAAATCAAATTCTGACCAAAGAAACAGGCAACAAACTAAGACAATACTGTCCAAAGGTACAATCAGAATTATGCTAATCTGGGTATGCCAACTACACAATATAAAAGTGTTCATCTTTACTATTATTATTATTACCAGGATAAAAGGTGACTTCCCAAATAATCTCTACTGTAAGAAAACAGAGATGATGTTTTTATACAGAAAAAACTTGCAACAAAGGAAACATTTTACATTAAAACACAAACACATTTGGCCTGTCATGGTAGCACATGCCTTTAATGCTAGCACTCTGGACACAGAGGCAGGAGGATCTGTGTGAGTTCCAGGTTAGCCTGGTTCACATAGCAAGCTCCCAGACACCTAGGATTACACAAAAAGATCTTTAAAAGAAAAAAAGAGAGAAAGAAAAGGGAAAAAAAGAAAAAAGAAAAAGAAAAAACCACACACACACACACACACACGCACACACATTTACATTTTAACAAATTTACCTGGCCATTCTGCCAGTCATGGATTGAGCTACCTAATCAAGTCACTGGGTTGCAAATGAATGTTATATTTCCAGAAGCAACAATAAAACAATACATTTGATTAATTAAAGTGAAAATTTTCTGGTTAGACGTTAGTTAGCAGTTTCTGCTTTGTTGGGCCCACGCTTCACTTTACCATTTACTATCAGACATGTTCAACTTGCACTCCACAGGCCACACATAGCTTAGAGAACAGTTATGAAAGTGGCCCAACACATTTGTAGATGGCAACATCATTGTAATATCAAGAGCTTGGACACTCCTTTCACGTTAAATTATGTTTTAGTTTGCTTATATAGGCACCCAAGTTGCTCTGCCTGACTCGACTGAATGGTTTCCCGAATAATTATTTTAACACTCCTTCAAAAATACTTTAAAAATATTAAAGGACTACATGGTTAGTGTCAGGTTCCAAAGAAACCCAGGACAACTAACTCTGCTGGCTATTGACA
>NC_022009.1:83378891-83385206 GCF_000317375.1 Microtus ochrogaster
CTCTCTCTCTCTCTTTCTCTCTCTGTCTCTCTCTGTCTCTGTCTCTCTCTCTCTGTCTCTCTCTCTTTCTCTCTCTTGGCTTACACTTGAACTCTTTGCCCTCTTAGATCTCTTCTCTTCCTCCTCGCTCTCCCCTGCATCTCTCTCCTCTCATGGCCTGGTTCAGTCTGAACTCTTCCAGAAGCCTTGGGTTGTACTCTCCCTCATATCTACACTAAGACTCTTCTCCTCACACATCCCTAGGAGTATTCACATCATCAAGTTCATTCAGTGAGTTTAAGTCTTACCCGAGGTACATGAAATTTTGCCTCAAATTTTTCTTTTTAAATCTTCTGAAGAAGTACAAAATTTGACTAACAGTTATTGGAAAAATCCATTTACAGTGCCCCACTCCCTGGTTTGGCTAAATAAAAATAAGACACAAGCACATCATACAGGATAGCGTCTCTGGATACACTAATTAAACAATCTTACCTGCTATAACCATTTCCGTTTCTCCTAAGAAGGTTAGTTAACATTGGGTTCCTGTTGTGCTTGCAGAGCTTAGCTATTTTTGATGTATAATTTCACTGAAGTTTGAGCTATATGCCCTGGGGAGAGTGAGATGTCTGTGAGTAGACCATTTTTCTGTGATTTCTGTTTGTTAAAGGCAATATTTCCGAGATATCCTGCCAAAAATTTCCTGTCCTAATCTCTACAATCTGTGGAATTTAAAGTACTGTTTGCTTGTGGCTAATGACTGTGGGCCTCTTCCAGACTACAAACACTGAATTGTGCCTATAACCTGGCTTATTGAGTAAGCAGATTTCTCCACAAGTCTTCAGGGGAGTGCTCAGTCTGGTATCCCCTTGATTCAGTGTTGTGATGTCTCAGGCAGGCAACAGACACATGAACTGGCAGACTTATTACTCATCCGACTGAGAGTTATAAGCAGATATTACTTCATGTTGTTATGAGATGATTTGTTATGCAGTAATGAAAATCTAATGAAGCATTTCAACAAGTGAAATCAAAATTCTTCTTTAGTTTTGAGACTTTAGTAACCAAGCTAAAAATAGACCAAAAACTTACCAGTAGAACAGTATTATTAAATAATTATAGTAGCATTAATGATAAATTATCTGCCATTAAAAATTCTGGGAATATGGCTCAGCAGTTAAGAGTACTGGCTCCTCTTCCAGAGGAACCGGCTTCAATTCCCACTACCGACATGGCAGCTTACAACTGTTTATAACTCCAATTCCAGGGGATATGGTACCTTCATACCAAGGCACATAAAATAAAGATAAATGAAGTATTTAAAAAAGAAAAAAATTCTCAGTTCTGATTCTGACTTTACCAGAAATAACAGGAGTCACCTTGTTTTTTCCTTTAAAAATGAAAAAGGGAGCTAAAATGGGAAGTGCGATTTCTGGGAGAGAAATCCATTTTCTATAATGAGTAGAAAGGATTATAGTTGCCAACAGGAAGAACTGAAAACAAATGTGAAGAATTTCTTTGGTTCAAAGACCAAGTATAATTAATTATTGTGGCTGAACAGTTGACTGGCAAAGTTTCCACAAGCTTCTAGTAGGTGTTTGACCCTTCGTTCCCAAGCCATGAATAGTCCCTGATGTTTCTTTAAAGGATAGTATTGTACACAAACAGACCTCCCAGAAGTTAGATATTTCTCAATTAAGTAAGGGAAATTTCTCACAATGGAAGAACCAAATGGAAGAACCAGTTTAATATATATGTAAAATCTTTGAGTATATTTTAGCTTCAGAACAATTTTTATTTTAAAGGTCATTTTCATGAATACTCCATCCCTTCAAAAACTTTATCTAGAAAAAACTGGGTCACAAAGCCAAGGCAGAGCACATCCTATTTTAAAAAATGAGGACTGTAAGGGAGACATGCATAGATCTAATCCCATGGGAAGTAGAAAAAGACAAGATCTCCTGAGTAAATTGGGAGCATGAGAACCTTGGGGGAGGGTTAGAAGGGAGAGGAGAAGCAGGGAGAGGAGCAGAGAAAAATGTAGAGCTCAATAAAAAGTAAATAAATAAAAACAAAAGACAGTGCAGTGGATGAATTTTGACAAGTAGACACCTGTTACAGTGTATAGGAACGGGATAGATTCCTGGGTGCTGTAGAATCATGTTAGGGAAAACATGCATATGGTGTTTCAATAAAGTCTTAAGGACTAGAGGGCTGCTGTAAATCTGGGACCACCAAAAGATACAAATAAGCAAGGCATGGTGGATTGGTATCTCTGCTAAATATTATCAGACAGGTCTCTTAGAAATACTGTCAAACCCTGAAGACAATTTATTCTGGGGTTTAGACAAATGTGCTTGAGACTAGTTCAGAGTTCTTTTGGCTGGATGGGAAAGGTGCCATTAGCTGCAGACTGACCTTGCTCCCTGTGGGTCCTCCTTAACACAACTGACATTTGACCTCACGGGTCTTCAGTGCTGCACAGCCTAGCTATTGCATAAGCATGTATTTATTAAGATTCCTCATGTTCACACTAATTATGTGGCTTTGGGGCAGAGTTCACCCCAGTATTCTGATCTTTATTCATGATTTCTTGAAATCTCCAAGTCATCTCCATTTTCTTCTTCTGCTTTGCGTTAACACAATGGAAAGCACATAATAAGGTAACACAAGCAGGACACACCACAGCTAGTATTTGTAGTAGGATTTTACTGATCCACAATTGGTGTGTTTTTAATTACTTTATTTTTCTTACTTTCAGTGTAACTGTCACACCAAGATGGGTTCGAAAGAACAAGAAATACAATCTCCATAATTTTTCAGTGTACAATTCTGCTTCCTTTGAGAGTCCTGGTGTTTATACAATCAGTTGTCCATATATGGTTCTCTAAGATTGTCAGCCTAAAAGCCCTTAGACAATTCAGAGAAATGTGACTCTTTTACGACCTATTTCCTGCTCACTCTGCCAAAATCCAGCCCCAGGATCACTGCCAAGTGGTGATGCATTCATCTATAAAGCTACCACATGCAGAGATCTGGTACCACGATAGTATCAGCTGAAACCAGAACTTTTTATATTTCTGTCTCATAATGCCAAGGAACTCCACTGCCTCTGCACTTGCTGCTCTCATAACCTTCAACTTTACAGGTTCCCACAAGCCCAGAGTGGCTGCCTGCACCAGAATACACTAGCCTGCTGGTTAAAAAAAATGAAGGGGCCGGGCCTGTGCACAACTCCTCTCTAACCGCAGTCAGAATCATCAAACTGAAGTCAGGAATTTATTTATACATCACCTAACGCATTACTAGATAGTTATTCAGGTTAACATTAGAAAACACGAGGTTAGAATCCTAGACTTTTGAAAATCACATTTTCAACTTCTGTAGCAATTACAAAGCCCCTAACCAGATCCATCTTTGTCTTGAAACATGGAAAGAAATAAATCTAAACCTTGCCGATGTACTCTCAGCCCAGAGAATGTGATGAAGTTTACTTTTCAGACAGGTTTTCATGTTCTGTGATGGTTAAGTGGAGCATGGCAAATAAAAGCTGATGGACTATAACAGAGAGCACTTGTTTGTGTAGAAACTCACCAGAGCCAGGATGTAGTTGAGTCCTTCTAAATGGTTGCATGGCACTGTTCCCAAACAAATGCCACTAAAAACTAACTTTGTTTAGTATGTAAGAATCAATTTAGGTGTAAATATTAAATATACCCCCTACATATACACTTTTCGTTTTTACTTCCTTCCTAGTTCTATTTATTATGTTGATATATTTAGAAGAATTTTCAAATTATTAACTAGCATTAATCAGAACATAACCATTCAATATGAAGAATCTATGGTAATGAAGAATTCAAAAATACATATGATATTTTAAATGGAAAGGTACTTTTTAAATCCATATGGATTACATATCAATTCTAGGACTTTTGAAAGAAATTAAAACAATAGATTGGACTGTGGGGCAAGTTCAATGGGTAAAGTACTTACTGTACAAGATTTCTGATCCCCAGCACCCAGATAAAGGGGGCACAGCTGGGTAAAATGAATTGCATCACCAGAGACAGTCAGCTTCTGGACACAGATGTTGGGAAGCTCACTAGCCATCTGAAATGGGGAGCTCCACTTCATAGGGACCTTCTCTCAACAACTAAAGTAGAAAGTGGTAGAGGAAGGTTCTGAAATAGAGCTCTGGCCTCCACATCCACACCACAGGTGACTGTGCACTCATGCACACACCCAAATGCATGCATACATACACACAAATCAATGATTCAAATGATAAAATTAATTTAGAGCCACTCAATTTTATTTCATTTCATTTTTGGCACCATGGTGTTGTAAGGTCCTCACAGGTGGTTCTCTACCATGTGTCTAATATGAAACATCTCATATATTAAAATAACAGAGTTAATCAACAGCTCTCCTCCTCATCTTTGGAGGCATTTATACAACAGGCAAAAACTGAATGTTGATGTAATAATTGATTCTCCTAAATTCTAATATTATTTTCAGAAATGAAGGTTTCTGACGAAAGTGTCTTTTCTCTTGCAGGGAACAGTCCAATCTATATCTTCAAAGTGGCCCAGATCGTATTGGAAAAACATACAAGAAGGCCCTTTATGTTCAGTACACAGATGAGACCTTTAGGAAAACTGTAGACAAACCAGTCTGGCTAGGGTTTTTAGGCCCTATCATCAAGGCTGAAGTTGGAGATAAAGTTTATGTTCACTTAAAGAATTTTGCCTCTAGGCCCTATACTTTTCATTCACATGGGGTAACTTACTACAAAGAACATGAGGGTAAGTTCAGTGTGTGCTGTGGTTGGAGTTTCCCCTTCAGTAGGAAAACCTTTTAACTTCTAAAATTGATACCTTTAGATAGAACTTGTAACCAAACCCTTTAACACCAATCTATTCTATAATGGGATTTTAACTCATCACCATAAGTGCTTTGTTTTTTCTAGTTATATGACTTCCTGTCGTGGGAATGAGTACTGCCTAAATGAACAGATTCTGATAGTGAGAGCCACATGCTCAGATATTTAGAAATTAAATATGTCTAGAATTTGCTTTAAAATAATTTTATATGACTGATGATAAAGTTGAGTAGAATTATGAAAAAACAAAAATGTCTTTCAGTCTGCCATTATTAAAGGTGGGTTTATAGGTACGTTGAAAATCCACTAACACTTAGAGGAAAATAAAGTTCATTTCAACTTGCATATGTTGGAAAATTTTTAAAATTTAGTGTAAAATTTTTGTTTTCTATAAATACTACACATATACTCACAAATCAGAAGTTTCAGTTATATGAGAAGGTAGTTATTTTGCTTATTCTTTATACCATGTCTGTAAATAGAAACACTGGTTTGGTTTCCCAGCCACCCAGACCCAAATAATCACACAGAAACTATATTAATTACAACACTGTTTGGCTGATGACTCAGTGTATCTCTAACTAGCTCTTACATCTTAAATTAACCAATTTCTATTAACCTGTGTATTGCACCAAGGTTGTGGCATCCTGGTAAGGTTCTGGGTTCTGGTGTCTTTTTCCTTCTGCAGCTAAATGGCATCTGCCTAACTCTGTCTTCTTTCTCCCTGCATTCAGCTTAGTTTTCCTTCCTAGCTCTATTCTGCCCTGCCATAGGCCAAAGCAGCTTCTTTAATAACAAATGGTAATGAATATTCATAGCTTACAGAGCAGAATTCCAATTGGAAGTAGAAACTGTGCTTTGTTACCTGTACACCCAGACTCTAATATTCACACAAAACTATGTTAATTACAACACTGTTTGGACAGTGGCCCAAGCATATTCCTAGCTAGCCTTTATATCTTAAATTAACCCATTTCTATTGTTTTATATTTTACCACGCATGGTCTGTTACTTCTTGCTTCTTGGGTGACTACATCACATCTGCCTGACTTCTTTCCTCTATCTCTGCTTGGATTTCCCACCTTGTTATATTCTGCACTGACATAGGCCAAAGCAGCTTATTTATTAACCAATGGCAATAAAACATATTCACAGCATAGAAAGGCGGAATCCCACATCACATGATCCCCGGGTAAAAACTTTTCATTAAATTATAAAAGTTGCAATCAGCCAGGTGGTGGTGTCACACGCCTTTAATCCCAGAACTTGGAGAAACAGAGACAGGCAGATCTTTGTGAGTAACAGGCCAGCCTGGTCTAGGAAGTAAATTCCAGGACAGTCGGAGCTGTTATACTGAGAAACCCTGTCTCAAAAAACTAGATAGATAGATAGATAGATAGATAGATAGATAGATAGATAGATAGATAGATAGATAGATGACAGATAGATGA
>NC_022009.1:83385411-83393307 GCF_000317375.1 Microtus ochrogaster
TAGATAGATAGATGATAGATAGATAGATAGATGATAGATAGATAGATAGATAGATAGATAGATAGATAGATAGATAGATAGATAGATATAGATGTTAGAATCATCCTGAAATATCTACCATGTAGGACTCAGTCAATTAGCAAATTAGTAACAATTGTTTCTGTGAGGTTTATGGAATCTCTGGTTTCTTTATCTGTGTGTACTGAAAGTCCAGAGGGCACCCTCTAGGACTTACTATTCCTTCAACTGTTTTCATATGAACCCACTTTCTAACTCCATTACACTGCTTCCAGGTGCCATCTACCCTGACAACACCACCAATTTTCAAAAAGCAGATGACAAAGTGTTTCCTGGAGAACAATATTTGTATGTGCTGCATGCCAGTGAGCAAAGTCCTGTTGATGGAGACAACAATTGTGTGACGAGGATTTACCACTCCCATGTTGATGCTCCAAAAGATATTGCATCAGGACTCATAGGACCTTTAATACTCTGTAAAAAAGGTATATTTTCTTACTGCTCACAAACAGTGTGGGAGATAGTACAAGGAAGTTTGTTTTTCAATTAGTTTTATAAGTTATTCTGTATTGCAGTTGAATAGATAAATGATAAGAGTTAAAAAGAAGGAAGTAAAGTACAGGAAAGGCCTTAATGACATGAAAAAATGGAATAAACCTTTAGAGGAAAATGCCAACGAAGCTAAGATGCTTGATATCAGTTTTCTGTGGGATAGGTTTGCTGGGCATGACTTCCAATGATGGTGTTATATGGAGATACATGACTTTAATATGTCTGACTACCTCAGTGCCACTCCCTAGCAATGGCTATAGTTACCTGTATTATACTGGTAAATATGATAATATTACACTTATTCCTCACCTTGTGAAGACAGCATAACTCAAGAGATTGAAATGTAATGTGTTTTGGACAAATAGTTACCTTCAAATTCTTCTTGTGGTGGCTTGTGGCTATATGTGTGTTCTAGAAGATATGGATACATCTGAATTATAACCTTCTCAGTTTCCAAAAAAAACATTTAATGCTTTGGTCAGTAGATATATACAAAAATATAAATGCAGTGCACGGGGGGGGGGGACTTCCCTGAGTATTTCCTTAAAGTGGAGTAGCTGGGCTAGATCTGTAGTTTGTTAAGAAAGTGAACACTAAATTTTAAAAAGAAGCTCTAATCACCTAATTTTAAAAAAGTGTTGAATCACATGCTAAAATTTCAGATCTACTAAACTACAGATTTCTACTTCAGATTCTCTAGATAAGGAAAAAGAAAAAGATATTGACCAAGAATTTGTAGTAATGTTCTCTGTGGTGGATGAAAATCTCAGCTGGTATCTAGAAGATAACATCAAAACCTTCTGCTCTGAACCAGAGAAAGTTGACAAAGACAATGAAGACTTCCAGGAAAGCAACAGGATGTACTGTAAGGTTACAAAACATATAGCAGACTAATTCTGCCAAGATTATTCTCTCACATGAATAATCCTAACCTGAGGCCCTAATAACAAAAGCGTGTTGTACATGCAATTTGATATCTGTCTGTCCCAGTTAGAGTTATTATATTGCTGTGATGAAACAGTATGACCAAAGACAAGTATGAAAAGATAGGGTTTATTTGGTTTAACACTTTCACATCACTGTCCATCATGAAGCAAGTCAGGGCAGGAACCTAAAGGGGAGGGGGTCATGCAGAGGCAGTTCTGCTTAATTTCTTGCTACTCATAGCTTGCAGAGTCTGTTTTGTGTTATTATTATTATTTTGTTTTTAGAATCCAGGACCACCAGATCAAAGCACCACCCACAATGGGCTGGGCCTTCCCACAACAATTATAAACTAAGAAAAGGACCTATAGGCTTGCCTATGGCCCTATCTTATGGAGGCAATTTCTCAATTGAGGCTCCTTCATCTTAGATGACTCTTGTGAAGGAGACTGTGATTTCATTTCCTGGTTGCCCAGACCAGCTAATCTCATAAAAACTGTGCTAATTACAACACTGTTTGGCCAATGGCTCAGACATATTATTATCTAGGTCTTACATCTTAAATTAACCCATTTCTATTAATCTATGTATTGATACAAGGCTCTGACTTACTGGTAATATTCTGGCATCGGTGGCTACATGGTGTCTCTTCAACTCTATTATCTCTCTCTCTCTCTTTCTCTTCATATTTCTTGGCTGGCTTTAATAATTGGCTGAAACAGTTTTATTCAACAACCAATAAAAGAAACACACATAAGAAGGACACGCCACAACAAACTCTAACTTGTACCAAGGTAACACAACTAGTTAGCACACTGTCTAAATACTAGCCAGGTAAAAGTCGAATACACCAAACGTGTTTCTTAATTAACAAGAAAAATCATGAGTTGGAATTTAATGCATATGTGTTATATATCTTTATTTATCCTCCAAGTTTATTCTAGAAGCTATTTGAAATAGGACTTTTGAAGTAAAAATTTAAAATTAGATTTAAATTATAAATAATCCACCTATCTTTAATAAAATAACTTAAACCACTAATTCTAAAAAGCACCCCCTTAACAAACTATGTTGCCCTCACCAGGACCCCTGTTCTACATCATTTAAATATTTGAGTTCACTTTGTGTCTTCTACAAATGCCTTCTGACAGCCCATGCTTTTTCTTAATTCTCAGGGACATAAAGAATAACATTAGTTTATTTATCCCTCAGAATTATCTGGTAAATTAAGAATCTTAACATTAGTTACACCAATTTAATTTAGCTTTTTAAAAATAATCTTTACTTCCAAATTAGAAAATGAAGTTATTTCCAACTTTCTATATTTGTTTTGTTTTCATCTGACATGAGGGTCTCCTTCCTACTCATTTCATCTTCTCTATTATCCTTCTAACAAAAGCAGATAGTAGAAAAATATCTCCAAATTTCTAGTCTAGATGAACATGGTTTGATACCACTGTTACATTTAGTATATTAATGGTCCTAAACAATAATGTTTCTACCCATGAATTTCCTAGGATTTCCAAATTTGAAAAATGACTCTCACTTTCTTCCAAAGGTCTCAGGCCATACTGCTTTTGAATTTTCAAGTCTTCCTGCCATTTCATGAATTTATTCTTCTTTCAAATTTCTTTGAATTGTGTCCTTCAATATTAGAAATATTTTTACTTGGTGTTCTTATTGCAAAAGAAATTCATTAAATCCAAAATGTCCTAAGCAAAAAGAAGAAATTTAAATCATCTGCCTTGTACCTACATGCACAGTTAGTAACTGATTATTAAATAATTTTCAATATTTTATCTTTAACTGAGTATTCTCTATGTATGTATATAGACACATTTATATTTACACATGTGAAAACAATGTAAATACTTTATAAACATCAGATATCAAGTAAGTTTTATTTCTAATATTGCATTAATCTTCAGTATTGTATTGGCAATGAGCTTAGTGTAAAATAAGTTCTCATAATGAAAGAGTATGTGATTGATTAGCAATGTCTGGCATGGATATGGGGTGGGATAATTGCAAGTGTGGCAGATGTTTTCTATACCAAATTGAATCTCTTTCTGTATCACTATCCCAAGCGCCAATGTCTATAAGGCAAAAACTCTAATATTGACTTGCAGCTATAAATGGATATACATTTGGAAGCCTTCCAGGACTCTCTATGTGTGCAGAAGACAGAGTGAAATGGTATCTTTTTGGTATGGGTAACGAAATTGACGTGCATGCAGCTTTCTTTCATGGTCAAGCACTGACCAGCAAGAACTACCGTACTGATACAATCAATCTATTCCCTGCCACCCTATTTGAAGCTTATATGGTGGCCCAGAATCCTGGAGTCTGGATGATCAGTTGCCAGAACCTAAACCACTTGAAAGGTAAATATATTCACCTCTACTTAGCTGTCACTTGTAAAAGCAGTGTGTATTATTTACTCTACTAGTAGAAGACGGTTGAGGAAAAGCAGAGTCAAACAGCTGATTAAGTAATCTGAACACGGAATTATATTAGTTTTATTTTTGTAATGCTTAGATCACAATGTAATAAAACCAGGTATCCCTGGGATTTTTATTGATTTTATTGAGCTATACATTTTTTCTCTGCTTTCCCTCCCTGTCACTCATCTCCCATTCAACCTTCTCCCATGGTCCCCATGCTCCCAATTTACTTAGGAGATTTTGTTTTTCTACTTCCCATGTAGATTAGATCTATGAATGTCTCTCTTAGGTCCTCATTAATGCCTAAATTCTCTGGAATTGTGATTTGTGGGCTGGTTTTCTTTGCTTTATGTTTAAAAACCACTTATGAGTGAGTACATATGATAATTGTTTTTTCTGGAGCTGTGTTACCTCAATCAGAATGATGTTTTCTCACTCCATCCATTTTCCTGCAAATTTCAAGATGTCATTATTTTTTCTGCTGTGTAGTACTCCATTGTGTAAATGTACCACATTTTCCTTATCCATTCTTCAGTCAAGAAGCATTTAGGTTGTTTCCAGGTTGTGGCTATGAGAAACAATGCTGCTATGAACATAGTTGAGCACATGTCCTTTATGGTACATTTGAGCATCCTTTGGATATAGACCCAAAAGTAGTGACTGGGTTCTGAGGAAGGTGGTTTCATAATCTTCTAAGAAATCACCATACAGAATTCAAAGGGGCTGTACCAGTTTGCACTCCCACCATCATTGCAGGAGTATTCCATTTACCCCACAATATCTCCAGCATAAGTTGTCATCAGTGTTCTTGAGCTTAAGCCTGGGATATTTATAATGTAATGAGATCTGAAAAAAAATTAATATTTGGAATATAACAATGGCTCCTGCCATGAAAATATAGTATCACTTGAAGTTTCTCAATGCAAAAATAGAGTTCCGTAAAAGCATATTTACACATTATACTGTAAAGTAGCTTGCTTTTTTTTTTTTACTTGTGTCAGGTAAAACTAACTGTTTTCTTTGTGATGTATCTGTTCTTTGTCCTAGTTGGTGAATATCATTTCTGTGTCTAAGAAGTATAAGACACTTACATAAAGTATAAGAACATTCTTAGTTCTTAAACCCTATTTGTGAAATTTTCTCCCAAGGATATTAAACTTTGAAAAACTTACCTCTTGAAGGCAATTCCCCCCAAAGACTATTATTTTTATAACATCCAGCCCCTCAAAATAAAAGGCTGGTTTTATTAAAGTTCTAGTGGTCATGTGACATTGAATCACTGGACTCTCAAGAGGAATCCCATGACAACTGGTTTCTTACTCTGAAAACTCACATGTTTAATGTCCCTTTTTAAAATCATAAACACATTAAAAGATTTGTGTCTGTTTAAGAACAAATTTTTCATCAATAGTCTGTTCATATGTGTTTGTCATGTTTCATTGTATCATCTCTCTTAATGAATTCAATTTCTACCTGTCATTCATCAGCAATTGCCACAACTCACAAGAGCCTTCTCTGTGGTGTTTCAGCTGGTTTGCAGGCCTTTTTCCAAGTTCACAACTGTAACAAGCCCTCACCAGAGGCTGACACTGGGGAGAAACATGTGAGACACTATTACATTGCTGCTGAAGAGATCATCTGGGACTATGCGCCTTCTGGGACAGACACCTTCACGGGAGACAACTTAACAGCCCCAGAAAGGTAGTGCCCCGCTAAAGGTCATTTCCTTTATGAGTAATGATATAAAGTGTCTATGTAGGGCTTACTGGCCATACATATATTTTCTTCAGAAAAATGTCCATATTTCTTCTTTGCCCAGTTTTGACTTGATTAATTTGTTTCTGTTGGTATTTATTTTTTAGGAGTGCTATATAGCCAGAATATTAGTTCTTCATCAGATATTCAACAGAGGTTTTTCTTCTATTGTGTCGTCTTTCACCCTCTGAATGTGTTGTTGGGGTTTCTGTATTGCCCGTTTCCGGCAGTCATTAAGTCCCAAAGAAATCACACAGAGTTCTACATTAGTTATAAACTGACTGACCCATTAGCTCAGGCTTCTTATTAACTATTATAGCTTATATTCTTTATTCTTGTCTATGTTAGCCACGTGGCTTTGTACCTTATTCAGCGTGGCAGTCTCATCTTGCTTCTTCTGTGGCTGGGTCTGCAGACTAGGACTTTGTTCTACCCAGAATTCTCCTTCTCTCCTTAGCACAACTCTACTTCCTGTCTGGTTGTCCCGCCTATACTTCCTGCCTGGATACTGACCAATCAGTGTTTATTTAAAATATAATTGACAGAATACAGACCATTGTCCCACACCATAAATTGTGTCATCTGTCACACACAGGTTACTCTTTGTATGTGCCTGCATTTCATAAGCTGATACATTCTTCCTTTTTTAGTCTTCCTTTTCTATCTGCAACTTTCCACACACAGAAAAGATAATATATCAAAAGTTATCAGGCACCATTTAGATGACTCAGCGGGTCACAACCAAGCCTGATAACTGAGGATCTACAAGGGAGGAAGAAGCCAACTGATTCTTGAAAGTTGTCCTCTGATCCTTACCAATTTTACATCACAGCATACACAAAATAAAAGTGGTTATTTTTTAAATGTTTCAAGATTATGCCATTAATCCATGCCTGTATATGTGACAGTACTGTTTCACAGAAACTCTGTTTGTGACCCATCTCTTCAAAAAAATCCCCTTTTAAAAAGTTTAAGAAGTTTATTTTGTGTTACTCCATGTTGGATAGTTGGGCCTGGCTGTGGCCAGGTCTGTGACTCTCATAAAACACAGACTTAAGTACCAGGCAATACTGACATCTGCACAACAATTCCAAAAACAGAACCTCCAACCTAAAAGAGTCTTACAAATTTCAGATTTGTATTTTCATTTTTTTTTTAATTTTTTATTACTTTAAAAATAATACCAATTAAAACTCCCACTTCCTCCCCTCATTCCACTTGTCTCCCAATACACCCCCACCCCCTCCCCCCACTCCCTCCAGTTCTAAGAAAGGGCAAGGCACCCTGCCCTGTGGGAAGTCCAAGGCCCTCCCCACTATATCCATGCTGAGCAAGGTAAGCATCCAAAGAGAGTAGAATCACCAAAAGCCAGTACATGCAGTGGAAACAAATCCCAGTGCCATTGTCATTGGCTTCTCAACCTGCCCCAACTTTCAAGCACATTCAGAGGGACCGGTTTGATCCCATGCTCATTCATTCCCAGTGCAGCTGGACTTGGTGAGCTACCATTAGCTCCGGTACGCTATCTCAGTGGGTGAACCCCTCATGGTCCTGACTTCCTTGCTCATATTCTCCTTCCTTCTGATCTTCAACTGGACCTTGGGAGCTCAGTCCAGTTCTCTGTCTGTGGGTCTCTGTCTGTGTCTCCATCTGTCACCGGACAAAGGTTCTATTGTGATATTCAAGATAGTCATCAGTTTGACTATGGGACAAGTCCAGTTTAGACACCCTCTCCTCCACTGCCCAGGGTTCTAGCTGGGATTATCTCTGTGGACTCCTGGGAACCCCTTCAGAGCCAAACCTGTTGCCAAATCCAAAATGGCTCCCTCAATTAAGATATCTCCTTCCATGCTCTCACATCTGTCCTTCATTCATCTCAACCATTCCACTCCCCCAAGCTCTTCCCAACTTCCCTTCTCTCCTCTCCCTCTCCCCCTTCCCTTCCCTCTACCCTCCTGCCCCCCAACTCCATGCTCCCAACTTTTGCCAGGCAATCTTGTCTGCTTCAGATTTCTAGGTGGATCTATACATCTTTTTCTTTGGATTCATCTTATTACTTAGCTTCTCTAGGATCATGAACTCATATCATCATAGGCTCAATGTCCTTTGTTTATGGTTAGAATCCACTAATGAATGAGTACATACATATTCATAGTTTTAGGTCTGGATTATCTCACTCAGGATAGTGTTTATACTTGCATCC
>NC_022009.1:83393637-83404707 GCF_000317375.1 Microtus ochrogaster
TGGATGAGTGTTCCCCTTACTCTGCATCCTGTCTAGCATAGGCTATCATTGGTGTTTTTGATTTTAGCCATTCTGACAGGTGTAAGATGGTATTTCAAAGTTGTTTTGATTTGCATTTTCTTGATAGCTAAGGAAGTTGAACATATCCTTAGTATCTTTTGGCCATTTGGATCTGAGAGGTGAGTCAGTGCCCACAAACCCAGACACCTGGATGCCCCACTCTCCGTGACTTAGAAGTAGGCCAGAACCTCGGAGCCCCTCCAAAACTCCCTAGCTTTTCTTGCCAGCCATCTGGGAGTGTCCCTGCTGCTAGGCTTTCCCCAAATCCACCCTGCCTCCAAGCCTGCCTTTTCACCTCTGAGGTCTTTGGAATACTGCAACACAACTTGTTCCAGTGTTTAGGAGACCTAAGAGAGGGCAGACCAAGAAAAACTCCCAAGTACTCAGTCAGCCACAGTGAAGATTGGACCAAGACACCAAGACTCTGCTGGCCTCATTTGAAGGAAGATATGGGCAGGCGCCAATGCAAGAATTCCTCCAACAACCTGAAAAGCAACGTGGTAACACCAGAATCCAGTGAACATGCAACAGGAACACTTGAACATTGTAATCCAGAAGAAGTAGAAGAAAACTACTTTAAACATAACCTTATGAGTGATGGAGACCTTTAAACAGGAAGTGAAAAGCTCCCTTAAAGAAATGGAAGAAAAGACAAACAAAAAGTTAGAAGTAATTAATAAATCCCTCAAAGATACCCAAGAAAAACAAGAAAAAGCAATCAAACAAGTAAAGGAAACAGGTCAAGACTTGAAGACTGAAATGGATGTAATAAAGAAAACACAAAACTGAGGGAAGGCTGGAATGGAAAATCTGGGTAAACGAACAGGAACTACAGAGACAAGTAAAAACAACAGAATAAAAGAGATAGATGAAAGAATCTCAGGAGCTGAAGATACTATAAAGGAAATAGACTCATTGATCAAAGAAAGCATTACATCTAACAAATTCTTAACACAAAACATCCAGGAAATCTGAGACACCATGAAAAGACCAAATCTAAGAAAAAAAAGGGGTAGAAGAAGAAGAACTCCAGCTCAAAGGCCCAGAAAATATATTCGACAAAATTATAGAAAAAAACTTTCCCAACCTAAAGAAGGATATCCCTATGAAGGTACAAGAAGCTTACAGAACACCAAATAGACTGGATCAAAAAAAAATCTCCCTTGCCATATAATAATCAAAACACCAAACATACAGAATAAAGAAAGAATATTAAGAGCTGCAATGGAAAAAGGACAAGTAACATATAAAAGTAAATCTACCCGAATTACTCCTGACTTCTCAATGGAAAGCATGAAAGCCAGAAGGTCTTGGATGGGTGTTCTGCAGATCCTAAGAGACCATGGATGCAAGCCCAGACTACTATACCCAGCAAAGCTTTCCTTCACTATCAATGGAGAAAACAAAATATTCCATGACAAAAACAGATTTAAACAATATGTATTCACAAACCCAGCCTTACAGAAAGTACTAGAAAGAAAACCTCAACCCAAGGAAGCTAACAACACCAACAATATCTCAGACATCTGATAACCCTCCACCAACGCAACTCAAATAAGGGAAACATACTAACACCACCACCAAAAAATAACCGAAGTTAACAACCACTGGTCATTAATATTGATTAATATCAATGGACTCAATTCACCTATAAAAAGGCACGGGTTAAGGGAATGGATATGAAAACAAGATCCAGCATTCTACTGTTTACAAGAAACACACCTCAACCTCAAAGACAGACACTACCTCAGAGTAAAGGGTTGGGAAAAGGTTTTCCAGTCAAATGGAGCTGGTGTGGCTATCCTAATATCTAACAAAAGTTATTTTAAACTAAAATCAATCAGAAGAGATGGAGAAAGACACTTTATACTCATAACAGGAACTTCATCAGGATGAAGTCTCAATCCTGAATATCTATGCCCCTAATATAAAAGCACCCACATATGTAAAAGAAACATTACTAAAACTCAAATCACACATCAAACCCCACACACTATTAGTAGGAGATTTCAACATTCCTCTTTTGCCAATGAACAGATCAACCAGACAGACACTTAACAGAGAAATAAGAGAACTAACAGATGTAATTAATCAAATGGACTTAACAGACATCTATAGAACATTCTACCCAAGCAGGAAAGAATATACCTTCTTCTCAGCACCTCATGTAATCTTCTCAAAAATGCATTTCCATTTTCTTAGCGACACCTCAACTTAGATGAGGCATGCCCAAACTGAATTAACTGTCTCCAGTTTCCTCTTCACTCAATGAACAATTTCACCATCTGACCCCATCATACTTACTTGAAAACTGTCCTAACTCCCTTTCCTTCACCAATGCCTTTTCATCTGTCCATCAGGTACAGTTCTCTGAAAGCTGCCTTCTTCCCTTAATCAATACTATGAAACTCCTCACCATCTTTCACTGAAGTTATGAAAACTGCTTCTGACGGGCATTCCTCCTACAGTATCTTATTTCCTATCTTTTTCTCTAAGCAGCTATTGGAGATCTCCCCCTAAACACTCATTCTGAAGTCTTAAGTCCTTCATTATTGCCAGGAAAGGAGTACCCAAACCTTAACCAGGCCAGCTTACCCAATTCTATCTTTCCAGGCCTCAGTCCTTACTCTTCTTCCATTTATTCTCTGCCTCTGCTGTGATTTCTGGACCCAGATCTTCAACTATGGTGCTATCCAATAAGGAACTGTACAAATAAATGTGAGGATCACAAGCATCTTGTCAACATTAAAAGCTTTTTGAATGTACAATAACCAAAAATTAATTAAAAACCTAATCTATCATGAATGCAAGGTGTTTAAGGCAGTGTTTCCCTGTGGTCTACTGCATGATTTCTCTGCAGCCTTGGACCTGAATGCACAGCAAAAACACTTTGCACCCTGTGTGCCACTGTGCCTCACACAGTCATCTCAGCTGCCTGAAACAACTCATCTCAGATTCAAGGCTACTTACTGAATGTTATAAAGTACCATGTTGTTTATTGTATATAAAAAGATTTCTGCTAGCCAGGTGATGATGGCACACACCTTTAATCCCAGTACTCGGGAGGCAGAGGCAGGAGGATCTCTGTGACTTCGAGACCAGCCTGGTCTACAGAGCTAGTTCCAGGACAGGCTCCAAAGCCACAGAGAAACCCTGTCTAGAAAAACAAAAAAACAAAAAAACAAAAAAAAAAAAAAACGAAAAAAAAGATTTCTACTCTTATACCAGTGTGATACACTTACAGCAAACTAAACCTCACTATTTTCCTGTCACCTAGCAAGCAAGTACAAACTGGCATTTCTTTGGACTGTATTTGTTGCAATGTTTGATTTTGAAAAGTTTTATTTGAGCTAGGCAGTGGTGGCACAGCCTTTAAATGCAGCACTTGAGATGCAGAGGCAGGCGGATCTTTGTGAGCTCGAGTTCAAAACCATACTGCTTTACAAAGGAGTTCCAGAGAACCCCTCTCTTGAAAAACAAAACAAAGCTAAACAAAAATGTTGCTATTTGAGTTGGTGACTTGACTTTCACATATAAAAACACAAAATTGTTAAATGAATTTTTGCTTGAGATTAAAGCAGAATGCCCAACAATTTCTGAAATGACCTTAAACATACTTGTACCATTTTGTACTATATATTTTTCATGCTAATAATTATAAAACCAAAATATTAATCTGCACCAAAAAATGTTGAAGATGCTATGTTCTACAGTATTAGGTATTCAACCAGCACTTCATTATTTTTGTAAGGATAAACAAGCACTTATGCATCTCATAAGTATACAAATTTGCTTTCATTTTAAATAAATGGCAAAATTATATATATTTCAAAAATTGTCTCAAAGTAAATTTATGGTTTCTTATCTACAACATTCAATTTGTAAACCTATTTTATATATCTTTCTGCCCAGGGTCTTGTAAAAATTTCTCAGATTAAAGGTAGCTTAGAGTAGGAAGACGTGAGGAGCCATGCTGTGGAGCATGACACTCTCATGTTGTATTTTTTTCTTGCTCCTTTGTATCTTCCTTGGACTGTTGCTTGTTTGGAATTTTCTGGCCCTTTCTCCCCACTGTCCACACATCACCTTTAGAACATCATTTCTAACAGCTTTAGTAGCGGGACCTAAACTGCTTTTCTCAGGAGAAATGTTCCACAGCACTCCACTTCACAAATCAGTTTGTATAATCAGAGCTCGGTCTGCTCTGAGAGACCCAGGTGTGATCCATGTGGACGTGGAGTTCTGCTTGCCTTTCACTGTCTCACTAATATAGGACAGGGGTCCTGTCAAAAACCTGGTGCTCACCCATTTGTTCAAAAGAAGAGACAAATGGGTTGCTTTGTGAAAATCATATTACTTTCTGAAACGGACTTTCTTTGTTTGTAAATTGGAGAAAGCCAGGAACCACACTGCATTAGCACGCAACTCCTAGCAAGTAAAGACAAGCACTAAGCTGATGCTCATACCCTACAAAGGACAGATGCTATTCAACAGCATGGAAAGATTTGACTGAGAACAGGAGTGACATAGCCATATTGAAATTTCACTTCTTTTTAAAATGCGACGTTTTGATTTTCTACTTGTATACCAAACCTCAAGAGTGGCCTACGTCTGTCTGTGTGCCTTTGCAGCGAAATTCATGTGAATTGTTAATCATGGGTGTAATGCAGCACTAAGCACTAGAAGACTAGATTTTAGTCCCTTAAAATCCTATGTAAAACTTGAATGCATTGGCACAGGAGACCACTTCCTAAATATAACCCCAGCAGAACAGACACTGAGAGAAACAATTAATAAATGGGATCTCCTGAAACTGAAAACCTTCTTTAAAGCAAAGGTCAACATAGTCAACAAGTCAAAACTACAGCATACAAAATGGGAAAAGATCTTCACTAACCCCACATCAGACAGAGGTCTAATCTCCAAAATATACAAAGAACTCAAGAGTCATCAAAAGAACAAATAATCCAATAAAAAAAATGGAGTACAGACGTAAACAAGGAACTCTCAACAGAGGAATCTAAAATGACTGAAAGATACTTAAGAAAATGTTCAACATCCTTAGTAATCGGAGAAATGCAAATCAAAATAACTCTGAGATTCCATCTTACACCTGTAAGAATGGCCAAGATCAAAAACACTGATGACAACTTATGCTGGAGAGGTTGTGAGGAAAAGGGAACACTTCTGCCTTGCTGGTGGGAATGCAAGGTGGTACAACCCCTTTCGATGTCAGTGTGGCGGTTTCTCAAAAAATTAGGAAAGAACCTTCCTCAAGACCCAGTAATACATCTTTTGGGTATATACCCAAAGGATGCTCAATCTTGCCACAAGGACATGTGCTCAACTATGTTCATAGCAGCATTGTTTGTCATAGCCAGAACCTAGAAATAACCTAAATGACCCTTGACCGAAGAATAGATAAGGAAAATGTGGTACATTTACACAATGGAGTACTACACCGCAGGGAAAAAAAAATAATATCTTGAATTTTTCAGGAAAATGGATGGAACTAGAAAACATTATTTTGAGTGAGGTAACCCAGACACAGAAAGACAATTATCACTTGTACTCACTCATAAGTGGTTTTTAAACACAAAACAAAGAAAATCAGCCCACAAATCACAATACCAGAGAATGTAGGCAACAATGAGAACCCTAAAAGAGGACATATATAGATCTAATCTACATGGGAAGTAGAAAAAGACAAGATCTCCTGAGTTAATTGGGAGCATGGGGACCTTGGGGGAGGGTTGAAGGGGAAGGGTGGTAGGGAGGGGAGCAGAGAAAAATGTAGAGGTCAATAAAAAAACCAATAAAAAAAATCCTATGTAAAGAGCCACCTTATTCTACCTCCACACCATAAGTAACCTTTTTTTTTTCTTTTGGCAGTCACTCAAGGGTATTTTTTGAAGAAAGTGCTATGAGAATTGGTGGTTCTTATAAAAAAATGGTTTATCGTGAGTACACAGATGGTTCCTTCAGAAAGCGGAAACAGAGAGGCCCTGATGAGGAACATCTTGGAATTCTGGGTAAGTCCAAGCTGAGTACTTGGTTTTTCTTGATTTTCCCAATCTCAGTAGGAAAAGTGTCAGGACCTGCAGCATGATTTCTAGAGAGAAGTCAGGCACACAGGTACCACTTGACAGACAGCAGCTCGTTACTTTGCCAAAAGCAAATTATCAGCCATAAATCTTCACATCGTGAAGAGATAAGGAGAACTGTGTAATGATTTAAGTAAATGACTTAGCCAAAAGTGTACTCTCTCAGAAACCAAATGTGGTCTTACTGATGACCCCAGCTGCATCTGTCCTAAAGGTTGTTCCCAGTGAGCTCTGAGATCTTTCATAAATAGGAAACAGTCTAAACTCAAGAGACAGTCTTCCTCTTTATCTACAAACTGGGTGAGTTTTGAAAGTGACTTAATTTTCTATGTTTGTTTTTTTTTTTCTGTAATGTGGAGATAGAAGTGGTTTTTACTACATAAAACTTTACTAAGGGTTAGATGAGGTATTAGATATAGTAGGAATAAGATGACCTCAATAAATGTCATTATGGATATTACATAAAACATTTGCATGCTAAATAGCTGTATCTTTAATCTATAATTGATAACAATACTAATTTTAGAGTTTTACATTCTAAAACAATATTACCCTTCGCACTCAAGACAATGCATCCTAAACTTACCATGACTGGGCACAAAGGACATGCAGTCCAGACTAGGGTGAAGAATGTGTAGATCCTCCAGATGCTTTTTGAGGTGTGTAGAGATTATTATTAGTTTTTGTGATGGGCACGTTTTACTGACTTGAAGAAAGATAATAAACAAATTAATTTCCCTCAACTTGCATTAAAACAGTTCTTGCAGTTCTCTAAATTTTCCACATTGAAACAATAATGGATTTTTTTTATCAAAGAATATTGTAATTTTAATGTAAATCAAATACAAAAAATATTTTATTTTTTTTTAATTTATTTATTTATTGAGGATTTCTTCCTCCTCAATAATGGACTTTTTAAACACCAAACTTTCCAACTTGCTACACACATGCACCTTGTTCCTGGGATACTTGTCAGGGGACACAGCTAAAGCCAGTAACTGTTGTGCATACTCTGCATGTCACACAACAAATAAAGATAACAAATGTTCTCTTTGTCTCTAGGTCCTGTCATTTGGGCAGAAGTAGGAGACATCATTAAAGTCACATTTCATAACAACGGAAAATATCCTCTCAGCATTCAGCCAACAGGAGTGAGATTCACTGTAGAAAATGAGGGGACATTCTATGCCCCACCTTCCCACTCTCTGAAGGGAGGTGAGTCAGAAATTCAGTCCTGAGAATGATGAATGACGAATACTGCCCATTACTTTCCAGAACTATACAAACAGCAAATAGACCTTCTTCTTATCCTTTCCAATTGGTTTACAGAAGATTGCTCTTCCTTAATTGGATAACTACTGACAATCCAATAAGAATTTAGTTGGGCTGTATCAATTATACATTTCTGAGAAACTATTGGGAGGATCTTTCTAAAAGTTCTTTTAATGTTAAACTTAGAGACTCACTTTTTGGTATTCGAAAAGTACAGAAAGCTATAACCAAAAATATTAGTAATCTATAATTCCATAGATAATCACACACACACATATACACACATGTATTTGTAATCCTCCTTTCTTCTGTGTATATATAACATACTTTAAATATGATTGAGTTCATAGTATAAAAATATACTGGAATTATAATTTTGTGATGTTTGCACTCATAATGTTATAAGGATTTAATTATATGATTTTAATGATATAAAATATTCAATAATGTAGATATACTCTAATCCTTTGATATTGAGATTTTCTAATGAAGTTTCATGACTTTGCCATCAATTGCAATGTGACTATAGGAAGCTTATTGAGGCTTTCTGGATTCAGTTTCAAGTGAAAATTTAGATAATTTGCAAGGGATCACAGATTAAGTTTCTCTCAATTCTAGAATCACTTTCTGGTCAGTTTGGTCAGCAGAAAATGAACTGATTACCTCCTACTGCCAGGCAGCGTTCGAGCTGATAGGATAGAGGAGATGATACTTGCCTTAAATATTAGTTCTTCTTGGGGGAAAAATGCACATATTCCCTCTTTTGCACAGAATTGGGCATTAATCCTAAAAAGAGGTTTGGGGCAGGGTTGAGGCCTTCCTGAGTTTATCACACCAGTATGTCAATTGTGACAGGACAACACATGGGGAATGATATTTTAATTGGGATCAAGGGATTTAGAAGTGTATTACAAAATTTAGCCTACTCTGTGGCTCAATAGTCACATTAGAAAACACAAATGTAACCTCTCTGCTGTGACCTTTCTTGCAGGTGTGCCTCATCCTCAGGCATCTTCCCATGTGGCACCCAAAGAAACCTTTACGTATGAATGGACTGTCCCCAAAGAAATGGGACCCACTTATGCAGATCCTGTGTGTTTATCTAGAATGTATTATTCTGGTGTAGACCCCACCAAAGATTTATTCACTGGACTTATTGGGCCAATGAAAATATGCAAGAAAGGCAGCTTACTTGCAAATGGGAGACAGGTAAGCCCAGGCTGGGGAGAGTGACAATGACTTCCAATCTGTTTTAAATTATCACTGTAAGGAGATTTCTGGTCTTTAAGGCACTGAAGATTTTACATATGTCTTATTTTAAATTTTCCTCAGATTTATAAGCTCTTTATTATGGTTGGTTACAGTGGTACACACTTGTAATCTCAATACTAGGCTAAGATGAGGCAGGAGGATAAAAAGTGTGAAACCATTCTGGGTCTCACAGTAAGATCATGCATTAAAGGTGTATTACGCATATTTTTCCATTAGAAATACCACAAATTTATCAGAAATTGCATTATAGATGGAATGCATAGTATTTTGTGATAAAATTAGCAATAAGAAAATAACCGCTTGATTCATCATTATAATCCCATGATTTTTTTCAATCTGCAAAATATTTTTTGTTGTACCTCTGAAGATAAGAGATCCTGTCAGGTGATCCAACACAGCTGTAGTTCCAGTCTTTGCGAAGCAGTGGCATAAAAATAAAGAGCTCTAGATATTCTCAGCCACTTAGAGTGTGAGGCAATTCTGGGCTACATGAGACCCTGTTTCCAACAAACAAAATTAAATAGATAGGGTCTCCTAAACTGGGCATGGAGACACATGATGGTAGCCCCAGTATTTGAGAGAGAAAAGGACCACATTTAGCCAGGTATCATGGCACATGCCTTTAATGCCAGCACTTTTGAGGCAGAGACAGGTGAATCTATGTGAGTGTCAGGCTAGTCTAGTCTGCAGAATGACTTTCAGGACAACAGGGGCTATATAGAAACCCTATCTCAATAAAACAAACAAACGAGGATCACATGGAAGGCTAGTCTGGGTTACTATAGCATGACCTTTCCCACAGAGAAGAGAACAAGTATTTGCTGGTCCCAGACAGACCAGTGATGGACCAAAGAAATGATCCTACCCATGTCTAGCTTGGTGAACCAGTAGCTTTACCTTTACTGGAGTTACTTCAGAAGCTCGAGTACCATAAATGTAGCTCATGTAACATTATGCAGGAACATAAATGTAAATCACCCAGAAACTCACCCTAACCTTCAAGTCGACACCTTAGTTGGCCTATTGCACTTTAATAATCATGTTGTCCACTTGAATGAATCATGAAAGACAAACAGGACTTCAGTATTCTCTTTCCTGAGAGTTCATTTGCTTTGATTCCATGGACTGATTGTCTTCAGAATGACTGGACCATCCCCCAAACTGGACAGTTTGTCTACTTCATTGCTCATTTTGTTTTAATTTGCCTGAATGTTGTGTGGATCCTTCTAGCTCGTTGTCATGCCGTTTCCTCATTGAAGACGACCTGTGTGGATTATAGGTGTCCTTACTGGTTTCAAGGATTCAGAAGTCTTTTTTCCTGATTCCATCACACAGATATTCTCACATTAGGTTTTATCAGGACAACAAAATACCCAAGACAAATAACTTAAGAGGAGTCTATTTCAGCTCTTTGTTTTAGAGGGGTCAGTCACAGTTAGCTATAGAGAAACAGACATGCATATGGTCAAAGAAACCTGTTCATCCTCATGAATAGGTGTGTATGAGACATTGGAAGAAAATAGGGAAGGGAGAAGGGAGGTGGGAGGGGAGGAAAAGAGAGGGAGAGATATGCTAAAAAAAACTCATTGATATGATCTGAGTGACGTTGTCCTTTCAATTGGGCCCAAATTAAAGCATCCATTACAATCCAATAATGCCATCAGCTTGGAATTAACCTGTTACCACATAGCTTTCAGGACATTTCAAATCTAAATCACACCTCTATTTGAGTAAATTATTGTTTTAATGGTTTCAATTTGTATGGACAATGTGGGCATGGAGGAAAAAGGAAATTTGAAATTTTAGATGCAAGATGCTCATGTTACCTTACTAAAACATGAGTCCTCAATAGACACCAGTGAAAACTTTGGTGACCAAGTGGAACCTGTCATGAACCAAATATCAAAGGGGAACAGAAACTTCTGCTGAAATTCCTAAAAGTGGTTTGTACAAGAGAATTACTCACTTTATCTTCACCTGATTGTTATTTTGATTTGCAGAAGGATGTAGACAAGGAGTTCTACTTGTTTCCCACAGTGTTTGATGAGAATGAGAGTTTACTCTTGGATGATAATATCAGAATGTTCACAACTGCACCTGATCATGTGAATAAGGAAGATGAAGATTTCCAGGAGTCTAATAAGATGCACTGTGAGTACTACATCTCTTCCACCTGTCAGGCTACTTCACGAGTACATAGGTAATAGTACCAATTAAATCCAAAGTGAGCAGATTTTTTAAATTACTATTCAATAAACAACTTAATGGTGCTCTGAAAGCAATGTCTTTAATTTTAAAACAAACAAAAGCCCTCAGAATAACCAGATGTAGTAGACATGTTAATGAGACGAATGTACCTTTT
>NC_022009.1:83404828-83405559 GCF_000317375.1 Microtus ochrogaster
AAAATAAAAAAAACATTTATTTAGGGGGTGAGGGGAAGGGAAGGAGGAAGGAAAGGAAAATAAAACAAGCCATGTTGTCTGTGGAGGTCATAGGAGAACATGTACAAATCAGTTTTCTCTTCTCAGAATTTGGGTTTTGGTGGGCTTGACAGCAAGTGCCTTTATCAGCTGAGCCATCTGGCTGGCCCTAGGGATCCCATGTCAGCAGTCTCAACTTTGCCCCAGAGCTTGTTAGAACTACAAATTCTTGGACCCATGTTTGAGTTACTGAATTATAAACACTGCAATAAGTTCTGGGAATCTGTATTTAGCAATTCCTTTAATTGGTTCTGATGGCATGCTCAATTTGAGAATAGTGGGTTAAATGCTATTCTCATTTGTAACCCATTAATGACAGGCTCCTTTTATTATTTCCAGTTATCCAAAAATATAAGCTCTTTCATTGTGATTCAAAAATATGAAGTCTGCCATCATGATTTTCACACTTGATTGCTCATCAGAATCAGCTGGCAACTTTTAAAACTCCTAACACCCAAGGAAACCTGTATCACATTTATTTAAGTGATGATGAGCATCAGATTTTCTTTTATGTTTTAGCTAATTTCTATTTGGTTAGTTTTCAGAGATGATGGGCCAATTGTTCCAAAGACCCACACCATTTAAAAAGAACAATAAACATTTGCTGTAGCTGTCAGAAGTAAAAATTGTAAAGTTTCAGTACAAATTCATAG
>NC_022009.1:83407670-83417036 GCF_000317375.1 Microtus ochrogaster
TGCCAGCACCATTTGTTGAAGATGCTTTCTTTCTTCCATTGTATACTTCTAGCTCCTTTATCGAAAATGAGGTGTTCATAGGATTGTGGGTTAAAATTCGGGTCTTCTATACGATTCCATTGGTCGACTTCTCTGTGTTTTAAGCTAGAATGATTCTACTCACATTACCCAAAATATTTACAATATTACTTTAAATTCTACATTTTGCATTTTGGACATGACAAAATTATTTTCTTTTGGAAACAGTAGTGAGAAAAGTTTTCCTATACAAGACTGTCCCCATTTTCCAAGACGAATCAGGAAATTTTTCATGTAAAACAACAAATACATTTTCAGTGTCCTGACACCCAGGGAAAGCTGTTATTATTTACCGCTGTAGTCGCTCACAAACACGACCTTTGAAAGAAGTGAGAAAATTTGCATGGAATCTCATTCCAGCTGAAAACACTGAACTCTCCAGTGTTGTAGGGACACAGCACTTCATGCTCTGTGAACTCAGACCTGCTCCTGCAGCCAGGGTCTGTTACAGCAAAGGCATTTCTGACACAGAAACAATGGGCTGACTTGACTGTGTCCTTACACTAAGAAGTAACATTAGGAATTTGTTTTCATTTAATAGGATATGTTATCTTCAACCCTTTTTCTCCTGCCCCTCCTCCAACTTTTTCAGCTATGAATGGATTCATGTATGGCAATCAGCCTGGCCTCAGCATGTGTCTAGGAGATTCTGTTGTATGGTATTTGTTCAGTGCTGGAAATGAAGCAGATATACATGGGATATACTTTTCAGGAAACACTTATCTGTCCAAGGGAGAAAGAAGAGACACTGCAAACCTCTTCCCTCATACAAGTCTGACCCTTCTTATGAGACCTGATACAGAAGGTACATTTCTCTTATTGGCTAACGTCTCAGGGTTATGATTGCTGTGATGAACCACCATGACCAAAGCAACTTGGGAAAGAAGGGTTTGTTTGGCCTACACTTCTTTATTATTGTTCATCACTGAAGGAAAATGGGACAAGAACTCAAACAGTGCACGAGCTGATGTAGACGATGTGGAGGAGTGTTGATTACTGGCTTGCTAAGCCTGCTTTCTAATAGAACCTAATATCACCAGCCCATGGACAGCACCACCCACAGTGGTCTGGAACCTCCCACATCAATCACAAATTAAGAAAATACAGCTGTATCTTATGGAGGCATGTTCTCAATTGCGGTTCCTTCCTTTCAGATGACTCTAACTTGTGTCAAACTAACATAAAACTAGCCATGACAGTAGATTTATTGGTTTTCTTTGAAAATACTATTGAAAAACATACAGAGCAATGAATTATTTCAATGCCTCCCAAACAGACCTTTTCTTAAGAGAGTAATTGGGTCACTATTGTTGAAGCACACATCAGGTGGCCCTCTTCCTATTTATAGGTGGAGCAGGAGTAGAATGTATGTAAGAACGTGTGCTTATATTTGTGTGTATGTGTGTTTTCCTTGTTTCAAACAGCAGAGTCTCTGACATGGTTCCTTCTCAGTCCTTTTAAACATAACTGTGATAAAGCAGGCTAGAAGAAATGATTTCTGCATGTAAGATTTCATCAGTCTCTACAGCTTTGATGTGGAGTTGGCATACTGACTGCTTGCAATTGGGTGTTCTATACAATTACTGTTGCCATGCACATTTAGACACATCTGTGGGCCTTGTTAGGGGAAAAAAATTTATTCATATCATGAAAATATGCTAACTTGTTTGTGGCCTCTCTTGATTTACTGTGTGAAACTTAAGATAGGTTAACTGCATGCTCATAAAAAAAGAAAGAGAGAAAGGTGATGGATAATAATGAGAGATATTCTCTCTTGAGACATAAGCTTTGAGCACATCTATGAGGTTCCAGGTAGATGGAATAGCAGATGCCCAGAGACAGAAACACCTCACATTGGATCTTAGAACAGTGAGAGACTTCTGTCACTGGAGAAGAAGGAACAGTGCGTGGTGTGAGGATTAGAGCTATGCTCCATAAGTTTGAGAGATAAAAGCACTGATCAAAAAAAAAAAAGACAGCTGGGCATTGGTGGTGCGCACCTTTAATCCCAGCACTCAAGAGGCAGAGGCAGGTGGATCTCTGTGAGTTTGAGGCCAGACTGATCTACAAGAGCTAATTCCAGGAAAGGCTCCAAAGCCACAAAAACCTCTGTCTTGAAAAGCCAAAAATAATCATAATAAATAAACTACTCTCAACAAAAAAATATTGACAAGTTTTCTATTTTGCCACTCCAGGGACTTTTGATGTAGAGTGTCTTACAACAGATCACTATACAGGCGGTATGAAGCAAAAATATACTGTGAACCAGTGCAATCAGCGTTCTGAGGATCCCATGGTCTATTTGGGAGAAAGGACCTACTATGTTGCAGCAGTGGAGGTGGAATGGGACTATTCACCAAGCAGGGACTGGGAAAAGGAGCTTCATCATTTGCAAGAGCAAAAGTAACTGTCCAGTCTCAGATTCCCAAATGCTCAACTGTAATTTTAGGTTTCCATTTCATTAAAGAGTTACACTAACCCTTAGAAAAAGCAGCAACTGCATTAAGCAATAGCAATGACCATGTCCTGAGAATCTGTGCTCATTCATTTCTACTCCTTTTGGCATCTTCACAGGGTACCTTCCTTTGACCTTTTCTGATTCTGTGACATCATTGCTTTTCTGATGGACTGTCACTCATCTTCAGACTCAACCGAAGGGAGAGCAATAACAGTGTTGCTTATTTTCCCTTCCTGATTTTATTTCTAGTATAATAATCAGTCATTCCGTATTCCTAGTTCTGCTGTATGGCTTTTAAATGCATAGCAGTTCTTTCTTCTAGGACCTTAAAGGAAAATATATTTAAGGCCATTATGACACAAACGCTGTGAAAAGTTAAAAAATCAGTAAGGATAAATCCAAATAAAGAATGGCCACAGAAACATCAAAAACTTCTGTCTCAGCATCATGTGACGTCACCTGATACTTCTAGGTGTCCCTCTGTTTTCTAATTTTCTCAGGCATCTCTGCAGTATCATGTAATTTCATCGTGTGGCCCCATGTGAACATGATCTGAGGGACTAGGGTTAGCTGTGGTACAGATAGGCCCAGTATGCCCAGGAAAATTAATGATCTGGCTAGCAGTAAATAGCTGGATAGTTTAGCTTCAGTGATGAGTGTGGTCTGAGATAGAGAGGACTAAATGTCATTTTTTTTTTTTGTGATTTGGATAGTGATTTAAAGAAATCATTAGTTAACTAAAACTATAGAGAAAAATGATTAGAAATATATGCTACTTCAGTTCCTATTGACTAGAAATACTGTATTAATTCCTAATTGATTGAATCTGAAGTTCATAACATGTTAGAGAGGAAAATGAGATGACATGATTTGATCAGTGTCTCTCTTAAGGGACATAGGAACTATGGCTTCTCCAGACAGCATGGATCAAGAGGTCAGCTTAGCTAGGCAAGAAGACCGGGCAAGGACTGAAGCTGCTCACTAGACAGTTCTCTTTGTATGACACCTCGCTATTTCTAAAGTCTATTTTTTTTCTTACTTGGGATGAAAAATAATTATAAATGAGCATAACTACTAACAAGAAATTTTAATCAAAAATTAAAACAAATAGTAACCTGCATTGATTTTTCTTTTCTAGTATTTCAAATGTATTTTTGGATAAGGAAGAATTTTATATAGGCTCAAAGTACATGAAAGTTGTGTATCGGCAATTTACTGACAGCACATTCAGAGAACAGGTGCAGAGAAAAGCTGAAGATGAGCACTTGGGCATCCTAGGTAAGGTAAACAGCCCCGTTTTGCCAGTCTTGGGTTAAACAAGTGATGCCTTCAGCAACAAACATCCATGTATATAGAATGCATGTATCTAGTTCATGTATTAAAGTTATTTTTTTAAAAAAAATTATCCAATAAAAAGAGAAGTTTTGTTTGCTGAAGAATACAGATATCACTTATGTCTTTCAAGAATAACATCAATTCATACACTGGTTAAATTACTTATACTTAGCCAGGCAGTAGTGGTATAAGCCTTTAATCCCAGCACTTGGGAGATTGAGGCACTCAGATCTCTGAATACGAGGTCAGCCTGGTCTGCAGAGTGAGTTCCAGGGCAGCCAAAGCTACACAGAGAAACCTTGCCTCAAAAAAAAAAAAAAAAAAGTATTTTTTTTTTACTTGATGCCTATAGCATTGGTGAAGTTCCTAGAAATTACCTCCTCACAAAAACCTTAACCAAATTCTCCTTGTTATCATACACCCCTTTAATAAAGAAGCTCAACTATTTATTTGAAAAAATAAGATGTAATTAATCACAAGAAAAGATATATATGGGGGTTGAAAAAAACGTTTTTCCTTACAGAAAATCAGGAAAGCTGCCTTCAGGTTTTCAGGATTCACAGTAAGGCAGAAAATATAACCTGCAACCCATGAGGGGCTGAACTCCTTAGCTTTTCAGTACTTTCACAGTATCAGAATTTCCCTAGTGAGATACTTTAGAGCAGTGGTTCTCAACCTTTTTAATGCTGGGAACCTTTCCTACAGTTCCTCTTGTTATGGTGACCCCCAACCATAAAATTATCTTGTTGCTACTTCATTGCTGTTTTGCTACACTTATGAATAATAATGTAAATATCTATGTTTCCTGATAGTGAAAGGGTCATTCAACCCTTAAAGGGGTCCATACCCACAGGTTGAGAACCACTGCTCTAGAGCTAATGGTATTGCTGGGGATAACACATACATGTGGCAGGAAACAGCTGCAGCTGGCTGCAGAGCAGAAGCTGGACCACAGGCTCCATCCTTCCCAGCACAACCCTTTGCTAAGAGCCTGGAAGTCTACACTAAACCTTGACAGGAAGTTGTGTGCAGCATCTCCTGGCTTGCCACCAGCTTTCCCTGTTAAATCTCTGACCCTCAGAGAGTTTTCAGGCTGCAGTGTCTCCTGGAACTCTGATAAAAAGATACACTAAGGTCTCCATATTTAGGGAAGCTTTATCTAGTGTTTTTATGTACATCCTCTGTACCAGAAATAAATCATGGATTGTAACAGCTCAAAGCCCTGGGAGGAAAAGAAGACTCATCCTTCACAGTGAAAAGTTACCTGATTTAACTTTTATCATTAACACAGAAATTCCAAAACAATAAACTAATTTTCCTTTCACTCCATTCAGGTCCCCAACTGCATGCAGATGTTGGAGATAAAGTAAAAATTGTCTTTAAAAACATGGCAACCAGGCCATACTCAATACATGCCCATGGGGTGAAAACAGAGAGTTCTACAGTTGTTCCAACACTGCCAGGTACTGAGAGCAGAGGGATGCATCATACAGATTTTATAGCCACTCCACAAGTGCCAACTACAAATGAGTGTTGTAAGGGATTACAAAAATGGAGAGAGAGGATGCAGCGACCAGCCCTGTGTGCGTGCTTGTGTACAAGCTTGTTTGAACCAAAACAATTTGCAGAAGGGTTGTAAAAACAAACATGGAAGTAGTAGACATTTACAAACACAGAAGAGTGAATTAGAGAGATGTTCCCTCCACTCAACTAGAATTGAAGTGGCATCTGCTACACTATGGGGTAGAATGTTCATGCACCAGTCTCTCAAACCATGTCTGTGATTTGGAATTTAAAGTTTGGGTATTTGCTTCAGTATCTGGCATGTCCCAAGAGCTCAACAGATGTTTAATTAAGATAAAAGTTGAGATAGACTATGTATACTTAAATAGAAATTAAAATTATTTTGCAGGAAAAGGATTTATTTTACAAATTTATCAGTTCCCAAACATATCAAACACACAAAAAAGAGAGTATTCTGTAGAATTACTTTTATAAATTTAAGGAAAGATAGAGCAAAACCTTCTCTCTTGACCTTGTAAGAGATAAAAACAGATAATATTGAGTCATAAAGAAGGTTATGAAAAGACTTAGATAAGAGAGTAGCTGGTGTTATTTTAGGATAGTCAGTGGGGCTGGATCTTGGTGAAGACTTAAATGATAAGGGAGGTGCAGCTCAGGTAATTGTGGGGTAACATTCTAGGCCATCAAGTGGGAGTATGCTTCATGTCTCTTAGAAATGGCAAGAAGCACAAAGAATGACAGAATCAGACAACAACAGAAGCAGACATAATTGGTCGAAATCAAGTGGTCTCATGGCTTCACAAGGATTCATCACTTCACTGAGGATGATAGTGAGACAGAAGCAAGAAAGAAAAAGAAGGTGAAGCTTGTTTCACAGGGCAGCATCAGTACAAAAACACCTTGAGCAAGGTGCTGAGCCAGAGATATCTGCAGAAAAAAAAAGATATTAATAACACCTTCTTCAGAGTAAGACAAGGTGGATCAGTTTCTTCAAACTATGACATTAGAATGACGATCACTCTGGATTTAGTATGGCAAGTGAATGAGAGCTGCTTAATTCCTAGTAAAGATATGATGACATAAAAAGTGCAGCTGGGTGGAGGTGGTGCACGCCATTAATCCCAGCACTTGGGAGGCAGAAGATGGCAGATCTCTATGAGCTCGAGGTCAGTCTGGTCTACAAAGCAAGTTCCAGGACAGTTAGGACTGTTACACAGAGAAGCCCTGTGTTAAAAAATCAAAAACCAAAACAAAAAACAAACAAAAAACTCTTACTATATCTTAGAATTAAACTCCAGGGCCATCAAGATGGTTTAGTGGGTAAAGGTGCTTAGTCTGATAACTCAAGTTCCATCACCAGAACCCACATGATTGAAAGAGAGAACTGTTGAAAACTATGCCAACTTTCATGTGTGTTGTGGTACACACACACGTACACATACGCTCACTATAAGATTAAGAAACTAAATTCATGGAAAACTTTGAGTACTATTATTTCTTGACATTTTTACTTTCTGGACCACTAGTTATCAATGTTTAATAAATGTATACGCATATGAAACACGTGTGTCAGATATAAGTTGAATATAATCAGACATGTAACTCTTGGTTAATTTAGGTGAAATTCGCACTTATATATGGAAAATCCCAGAGAGATCAGGTGCTGGAGCAGAGGATGCAGCTTGTATCCCATGGGCTTACTACTCAACTGTGGATCGAGTTAAGGTAAACTTTAATCATTTGTTTCATGAGGATTCTTCAGGTAGAGAGACAACTGAAAGAAGATAAAGTTAGAATTTGCCTGTCCTCCAATCTATGTCAAAATCCCAGGAAAATAAGTTACTTTGTAACCTATTCAAGTTTATATTTCTAGTTTGTTTGCTTTTAAACATAAAGTTATAATTATCTCATTCCTGCTGATTATTAATAACACTTAGTAAAATTACAAACCAGAGTATTTCATTTTTGATATGAAAATACACTAAATATAAAAACTAAGATGTATGGCTTTAGAGCTCTTTATTGTAATAAAAGCAATCCTGATAGACAATAAGAACTGTAGACATTGTTCAATAAAATATCACAAAGCCAAAACTCCCCCAACAACCCTCTCAAGTGAGACGGTCCTCGGTTCTGTGGAACATAATTTTGATCAGGATCCCTCCGAGTAACTGACATGCCAATGCAGGTGCATGCTGGGCTCCTCCACCAGAAATTTTCAGATGTAAAAGCTAGCACCTTCTGAAAGGGACACTTCCAAAGAGGTCTTTCATCCCCGCTTCATTTTCTGTTGTTAAAAAAAAAGTAGCATAAGTGCTGCTCTATACATTCACTCAAGGCAGAACTTTGAACCACTCATCTTACCAAGATAATTTGCTCCTACAATTGCTCAGCTCACTCTTCTCCATTTTCACACTTCAGGACTTGTATTTGTCTCAGCTGCTGCCTCCCAGGCTTCAGACTTTTCCAAGACTGTCAATCAAGCAATATTACTGGACTAAGATGTAGATTTGCTATTTTTCTCTGTTCAAGGTTACTTATGACACTGCCTGAATTTCACTAATATGGTACAGCCCGAAGATGATAAGAGACACAATCTGCCATCACTGACACCTGGCCCCACCAACCTCCTCAGAAGTTAAGAGCTAATTGTGGCTTTTCACATGGGTATTCATTAGCATTGTTTCTCCATGACAATGGACAACTCCCTTGACTTCTACTCATATCTTATATTCCTATAAGAGTTCCTACAGCAAAAGGTTTTGTCTCATTCAGCCACAGATGTATAGTAACTGGCATAATAACTGGCTCATCCAGATAAGCCCACAAGCTTATGAACTAAACAACCACCACTGTTCACTCAGGTAGCTCATTAGTTAAGCCATCTTTTTTATCTAAGTTCCACATCACCCATATAACCTACTTGCTATTCATCATTTCAACCTAATGATGTCAAATATGAAAATACTAAAGTTGTGGCTTTCCTTTGACTTAGGTACCCCACTAAAATCAGTCCTTCCAAAAATGCTGGAATTGTGAATAATAAGGTCTGAACTCTCTGAAATCCTGACCAACACTTCCAAGATAACTGCAGTTTCTGCTTGTTTTCAGGATCTTTACAGTGGACTAATAGGCCCACTGATAGTTTGTCGGAAGTCATACATAAAAGTATTCAACGCTAAAAAGAAAATGGAGTTTTTCCTTTTGTTTCTAATATTTGATGAGAATGAATCTTGGTACTTAGATGACAACATCAAAATATACTCTGATCATCCTGAGAAAGTAAACAAAGATGACGAGAAATTTATAGAAAGCAATAAAATGCATGGTATGAGAAACTATTCTAAGTCACATTCCTTTTCTATCCCTTTCAAAAAAAATCATGTTGTAAGACTGTTTTATTTAGAAATATTGTAATGTAAAATTCTGCTCAAAATCAGAATAGGGTTATGTTTAAAATCTTTACTAATTCTTCTCTCAATTCCAAACCCTCATTCCCTTTTAAATAAATTTACAAATAGGATTAATGCTCTTCATGTAAGGTAAATTGAAAAATAGCAGTGATATTGGCGAACATGGAAGATCTGTTTTCCCCAACTATAGTGAAGTAATTTCTGTTATATGGACCTAGTAATAATTCCTATGAAGCCATTAATAAGTTTAAACTATTCTGAAATGTATCAAATTTTCCTCAGCTATTAATGGAAAAATGTTTGGAAATCTACAAGGCCTCACAATGCATGTAGGAGATGAAGTCAATTGGTATATGATGGGAATGGGCAATGAAGTAGACTTGCATACCGTACACTTTCATGGCCACAGCTTCCAATACAAGGTAGGAGTCACCCACAGCAGTCATTCTTGCTCGGCTTAATATGTTTTAATTTAAGCCAATACATTTCATCCATGAAAAGGGGACGTTCAAACAGCATTGCAGTCTCACCGATACAACAGCCTCCTCACATCTTGGG
>NC_022009.1:83417629-83444092 GCF_000317375.1 Microtus ochrogaster
TTCATCGCCTGATGAAGGTTAATATTCAGGAGGATGCCTATATGTTTTTCTTTGGGTTCTCCTTCTTATTTAGCTTCTCTAGGATCACGAATTATAGGCTCAATGTCCTTTATTTATGCAACTGACATCTTTTATCTAGTGAAAGCAATGTTCCTCTTGTAGATGCTCCCCCCCCCCATTTTTAAACTAATGTGCAGGCTACCAAAAAGGGCACATTGCAGAATGTCCATTTTATAATCTGTATTGTTTTCTGTATATATATCATTAATGGGTTTTCAATATTATTTTCATAGAAATATGCCAGTGACAGAGGTTGTGAATACTTGAACTGCCACTACTATTTAAATTCTTTATGAGCCTCCTTTTCTGCTTCTTATATACTCTCTTTGCCTTAGAGTTTCACAAACAAGATAGACTATGATGGATCCAAACAGAAGTGACACTACAGCTTGGCTACTTTGTGTAGCTCAAGTCTCTGACAAAGAGGCAAGCCAGAATCATGGTGTTAGACATAATAGTCCTGACTAATCAATAATACTCTGCTTCACAACTTCCTTGGAAGCCCAGAGTGCTGAAGTTTTAGGTGAAAACCACAGATATCACTGCATAAAATATGGAGGGGCTCGTTTTTTAAAGAGAGGTTTCTGTTTTTCTAATATTTGGAGCTGGCCAATGAAAGGCTGATAAATTAACTCTAATGTTTGTCATTTTTCTAATAAAGCACAGGGGAATCTACAGTTCTGATGTCTTTGACCTTTTCCCTGGAACATACCAAACCCTAGAAATGTTTCCGCAAACACCTGGAACCTGGTTACTCCACTGCCATGTGACTGACCATGTTCATGCTGGAATGGAAACTACCTACACTGTCTTACCAAATCAAGGTGAATATCCAGGTAGTACCTCTAGGTGTTATGAATGCAATTAAGATTCCTGATTTGTCTAAATACATCTTCCAATATGAAGTACTTGTGAACTGGCAGCCCTGGTGCCTTCTGTCTCTATCTCTAGTGTTGGGCCAGTGGGATATCACTTACTTGCTAGAATGGCATTGGCTGTCTAAGTGTACAAATGGACACTAACTTTGCACTGTCCTCACACCAAAAGCTAGTATAAAGGAACAATCATATTAGTATTTTAGTTTTTAAACAAGAAAGCAACCGTGACTTATAAATGAAGATTTAGAACTTAATTTCTTTAAGAGAAAACATTAACAATTGTTTTCTCCCACATAAAAGAGGCATAAACCAGCCCAGTGTAATTTCAGTTCTTTTTGTGTTGCCAGGACTGTTTCTAAAGGAACTAGGAAAAGCTAAAATTTAAATTCCTTATTCACATATATAAGTATATACATACACCTAGACACACACACACACTCACTTGCATATACAGAGCACAGAAAAATAAACAATCTTTTTGTGAATAAATACCAACAATAAAAGATAAAAAAAAGCAAAATTCTAGCAATATGGTTGAGAACTGTAGGAACAGAAATGGAAATGTAATTGGAGGAAGTTACATACAGAATATAAAATAATAGAAGCAGTACAAATGTGCTTGCATGTTTATATGTGTGTGCATGTTTGTTTGAGTGCCCATGCATGGGTATGTTTGTATGAGTGTGTGTGTGTGTGTGTGTGTTGTGGTACTCGGGCAGTAAAAGTTGTTACTGGTAATGAACAGCCACCTAAGACTCATAAAACCAAATAAACTGTTGGATTTAACCCCAATAACGAGACCAAGATAAAAAGTCAATGAGTCTGGGAAAAAGAATAAGAAAGTCTCTACATGGGTGGATCTCAACCCATGGGTCATGAACCCGTTAGGAGGGGTCGAAAGACCCTTTCACAGGGGTCATATAAGATCATTGGAAAACAGATATTTACATTAAGCTTCATAACAGTACAAGGTTACAAAGTAGCAATGAAAATAACTTTGATTGGGGTCACAACAACACAAGGAACTGTATTAAAGTGTTGCACCATTATGAAGGCTGAGAACCACTGCTCTAAATAAACAAGCTTGGAGGGCTAGTGAGATTGCTCAGCAGTTAGCAGCACTGGCTGCTCCTCCAGGAGATCAGAGCTCAGTTCCCAGCACCCACATGCTCTTAACCCTCTGTAACTCCAGTTCTGAAACTGTAACTCCAGTTCTAGGGACTCTAATGCCCTCTTCTTATCTCTGTGGGTACAACGCATGCAAATGGTATACCGATATACATGTCATGCAGGAAAAATAACCATACCAAAAAAAGAAAGGAAGAAAAGAAGGGAGGGAAGGAAGGAGGAAGGAAACCAAAAGAAGGGAGAAGACAGAAAGAAGAGAGAAGAAGAAACACTGAAATACTTGAAAACTTGTGTTTGTAAATGATGTAAATGTTTGGAACACTGGATGCTGCCACAGGCTGGTCCTGCAAATAGAAACACTGAAGATGGGACTGGAGAGATGGCTTCAGAGGTTAAGAGCTGTTTTTCCAGAAGTCCAGAGTTCAATTTCCAGCAAACACACATTCGTTCATAACCACTTATAGTGGGATATGATCCCCTCTTCTGGCACAAAGGTATACATGCAGATAGAGCACTCAGATACATTAAATAAATAAATTAAAACTAAAAGAAAGGGCCAAGCAGTAGTGGTGCACACCTTTAATTCCAGCACTTGGGAGGCAGTGGCAGTCAGATCTCAGTGAGTTCAAGGCCAGCTTGGTCTACAGAATGAGTTCCAAAACAGCGAGGACTGTTTCACAGAGACATTCTGTCTCAGGAAAACACACACACACACACACACACACACAAAACAAAACAAAACACAAAACCACTGGAGAGACTTCTGTGTCTAACAAACCTGAGGGTAGAGGGAGTGAGAGTTGCTGTATAAGGAGAACATGCATTTAAAACAGAAGGGGGAATTAGACAGCAAATAACCAATAGGAAAGAAGAACATGGGAAATAATCTTTAAAAAACTGACTTTCATAAAAAGAAAAGATATTATATAGGACTGAAAGAATAATGGAAAAAGTTCTGAATTAAACACAGAAAAATACAAATCCATGCTTATCAGTCTATATTATCTTTAAATAAGTTTGATAGAGCTTTGGGGAAAGCTACTCAATTCTACAGCTCAGGAAATTATTGCCTTTCATTACACTGACAAGAGCATATAGAAATAAATAAATCGTCTGACATCATGTATCAGGTGACAAGTCTCTTCAAGGAAAAATTAATTAATTAAAAATAGTGGCTATCTTTTACGTCAAGTCTATATTTCTTTTTCCTTTGTGAAGAAACACATAAAGACCTTCTCCGACACATGTAAAAAGCACTTTTGTTGAACTATGCCTACTCTGTCAGATAATCTTTAGGATACAGACTATAGTGGTAAAGCTGACTTAATTTTAAATTCCTCAAAGCTGCACTATTCTAGCTAAATAGGCAAATCTATTACAATACGATGATGAATATCTAAACACTTTCATTTGCTAAAGTAGAATTTTTTAAACTTTCTTTGGATATAATTTAAAACATAATAAAAAAAAAAAAGCTGCAAAAGAATTCCCACAGACCTTGAGTTTGAGCTCATCCTGGTCTACAAGAGTTAGTTCCAGGAAGGCTCCAAAGCTTCAGAAAAACCCTGACTTGGAAAAACAGAAACAAACAAACAAACAAGCAAACAAAATCAAACAAAAACCAAGAATTAATCAAAGAAAATACTATTTTAAAAATAGAACATATGTAAAGCACTTTTTACCATATAAAACACAGCATTTTAAGTAATCATCTTAAAATTTCTTTCTCCTATAGGGACTAAGTCTGGCTGAAAGAAATGAATTGGTGATAAATGAAAGAACAGAACAATGATTCATAACAATGTATGTGTCACTGCTGAATAAAACATGTATGCTGGATTGGCTGCAAACAGTTAACACAAAGTGAAGCCATGTAACTGTTCATTTGTGAGAGAACTGGTATGACTTAAAATGGACAGATCAACATATACCATGGCCTGTATAAGTTCATTGGGTAACAGAATTGCTTCACATAGTCCACTTATACCTGCATTGTTAGGGCTTTGTAAAAAAAAAAAAAAGCCCCAAATAAACAAAAAATATGCCAGAAGCTGTCCTTGCTACCTTCCCAGGATCACAACAAAGTTCACTGAATTGTCTCCAACTCTTGCCTTCTTATCAATCACACTAACAAACCATGCAGCAAAGGGGTGGGAATAAGAGTACAGAAAAATAAGAAAAATAAAGACAGCAAGCTGCATTTTATAGAAATCTGAAAAAATTGTCAAAAAAATGCTATCTGGAAATAGAGAAAGACAGAATCCAATAATATTAAACTAAAAAGATAAAATTCAGATAATAAATTAAGAAACTGCCAGTAAGAAGACCAAGTCAAGGTTCCAAGGAAATGAGAGAGCAGTTTTGCAGAGCCTTACTGGGCTTACAGTTCTAGCAAGGAGCAGACCATACCACAATCAGCCACTCAAAGGAGGCAATGGCTAAGAGCACCTCCCATACTGAGTGGCTCCAGTTCTAGAGGACCCAATGCCCTCTTCTGGCCTCTTTGGGTACCTGGATGCACACAGTGCACATACATAGACACAAAAAAATACACATAAAAATACATTTTCAAAACAAACCAAACAAATCAAACAGTGGTGGGGAACACTTTTAATGCCAGCACTCAGGAGGCAGAGGCAGGTGGATCTCTGTTAGTTTGAGGCCAACCCGGTCTACAGAACTAGTTCCAGGATAGCCAAGGCTTTTATACAGTGAAACTCTGTCTCAAAACAAACAAACAAACAAATGAACAAACATGTGAGTTATTATAAAGAAAAACAAGAACATCATGATAGTTTTTATTTTCTCATATACTGTGGCTGAAAGAATAAGAATGTATATATAAATATATTAGAAAGAAGACCTTGCTTAATTGAAAATATGTGAACTCAACCAGTAAAAGCCAGACAAGTACATTCATCTCATTCTGATAGAAGCACACCATGAGTTTTAAAAGTAGCTCAAAAGCCAAGTATGCAGTCTTTCACTGGAGTGAAACATTACATCATTCTCATACTTAGGGAAAAAACCAAAATAGTAGCCCAAGTAGGAAAACCGTAACAATGAGGATACTGTTTGAACAGCAAGAGAGGCAATTGCACATACTCATACTTGCGAGTATTTTCTTCCTGTTATTCTGGGGTGGACAGGATTGCCATGCTCCCAGCACTGAATCCATGGTGTTTCTCACAATAGAACCCTTTGTTCAGCTTTGAAAATACCTGCATGACACTTCATACCTGGAACAATTGGGAGGTTTGCTTAGACTGAGGTTACCACAAGAGTCATAGTGAGTTCCAGGCCCACATATGATAGAGAGTAAAAAAATAAAAAAATAAAACAAAACACATGTAAAGAGATCTTACATCTTGAAGATTTTTTACATTCTAGACAATTAATTGGGTCAGGTTATAGATTAAGTGAACAGCTACCATTCTATGATAAGGTAAGCAAGTACCATAAAGCAGCTGCAATACACATTAACACAAAACTCTTCAAGCTCATTTTATCTGGGACTGAGCACTTAAAGTAGAGTCATTATGCACTGCAAAGAATAACTTCAAGGCAGTGACTTCTTCCGGCTGCAAAACAGGAGGTAGGGCAGGAAAAATGCTGCAGCACCATCTTCTGGAAGAACATTCAAGAAATCCCTCAGATCCAGTCCCACAGCAATAACTGACAAGGCTTCTGTTTGTGGGAAAGAAGAATATATGAGTTACAACTAGAAGTCCATTTTCTACAAATTTGCTCTTCATTAATAATACAGAGTTTCTTCAAGTAACAAAATGCTAGAATCATAAATAAAACTCTTTAATCTACATATCGTGACTCCATACTTTCTAATTTCTCCCTTCTAAAGTCTTTCATTTTGTAGTTATCTCCTGGAATGAGTTACCAATTCACTGGGAGATTGCTACATTGTTTCAATCAATTTCTACCATTTTCTAATGAGAAATATAATCACATAGATGCTGCTTTTAAAGTTGAGACTGCTGCTAGTGTATAAATATTGTTTGCTAAGACATGAATAGCATTCAGGATAAAACATTTTCCTGAATAGGGTCCTCTCAATAATGAGCTTTTCATGTTATTAGTAAGCATATATCATTTGTCATGACCATATATCTTCTAAATAGTAACGTACTCAAGTAAACATTTTCAATATTAAGGAATTTAATTGCGTTGGGAATACTCAGCTGTAGAGCCCTTGTGTAGTGTATACAATTTCCTGGATTCACTCCTCGGCAACAATAAAAGAACATGTGTAGGTAGATGGTGTGTGTGGGGGGATGCCAAACATTTTTTAAAAAGATAATTATGAATTTTATGTTTCTATTACTTCTTAGTTGGTGATGCCCTATCATAGAAACAATAACTTCAGAGAGCTGAGTAGATAGGTCAGTTGGCGTAGTGCTTGCCACACAAGCTTGAGGACCTAAATTCAATCCCCAGAACCCATGTAAAAGAAAGCTAGACATTGCTGCATTCCTGTAGTCCCAGACTAGGGAAGGCAAAGACAGGTAGATCGCTGAAGCTCACTGGTCAGCCAGTTCAGCCTGACTGGTTAGCTGAGGAACAATGACCAAGACTGACCTCTGACATGTACATATAGATGCACACATTTCCTCATTCTACAAAAATGAATAAATAACAAGAATGAACAGTACTTCTGGGAAGATATTTCCTCCCTCCTCTTTACCCATACTCCAGCATCATCTCCTGTGTGTTCCTTATCCATTTGCAGGACTACTGTACAACCCCCTCTATCATCTGTCAATTTAAATCATCCTTCATACAATGGGATGGCCAGTCCTGTCACTGAGAAGTTAAAGAACTATGCAACAGGGACACATGGGAAGGACTTTTCGTTGTTCAATCAGATACACCTAGAACAGATGGGTACTCTTCAATGTACATGCTGCGTGACTTTAAATATGGGGCTTGGGGCTGGAAATATGACTCAATTGCTAAGAGCATTTGCCGTTCTTCCAGAGTACCTTAGTTTAGGTTGCCAGCACCCATGTCAGGTGTCACAACATCCTGTAACCCCAGTTCTAGATTTGTCACCTCAGGTCTCTGAGGCCACCTGTACTCATGTGCACACACTCACATGGAGACACACATACCCCTTCTTAGGTTACCTGCACTAATGTGCACACACCCATACACGTGTGCACACACCTACACACACACACCTTCTGAGGTCACCTGCTCTCATGTGCACACACACACACCCACATGTAGACACACATACACACACACACATACCTTTTGAGATCAAACCCATATACAGATAAAACTATATTATTTAGAATAATAAAAATAAATCTTACAAAAAGTTACTGAGTCTTCCAAGCGAGTATCTTCATCTACAGCATACCTGGGTACCATCTGCTAGTTTCCAGTGTTCTTTGAGAATGATAATAGGATACTTCTCTAATATATGAGATGATCCTAATAAACAGCAACCACTAACTAGCTTACAGAATTCATATGAAACACCTAAATTGCTATTAATTTCCTATCAGCCATGTTTACTTACCTAAACATAGAGACTATAAGTAGTAGCCTAGACATAAGAACTTTTACTTGGGGTAAGTACAGAGCAGTTACAAAGTTAGTAAAAATATCACCACTGTTCAATTCTCTTCTCTCACCAGTGAGGCCTTAATATAAATTATAACTCTAAGAATGAAGCCAACACCTTAAATCTGTACAGTATTTTAAAAACTTCTCCTAACCTCTCATTTGGTTTCCCTTCCTAAATTCCTTAATGTTTTTATTTATTTAATCCAAAGAGAATATACTAACAGTTATGGTGTGTGGTTCAGTTAGAGAAAATGAAGATAAGAAAATATTAAAATAGAGGCAGAGGGTGATTGAGATGTCTCAGCAGGTAAGAAGTATGTGACCTTGTAGTGGGAGGCCACTTGTTGGTTCCTGGGTGTTCAGCCCCAAAATAATCACACAGAAATTGTATGAATTAAATCACTGCTTGGCCCACTGGCTCTTGAGTTCAATCCTCAGAACTACAAAAAGGTAGAAAAAGAGAACCAAGTCCAAAGTTGTCTTCTGACCACCACATGTGCATCATAGCATATCAACATGTGTGCACATACATGAGCAATAAATAAACAAATAAAATATAAAAATGTAGGCTGTGAATGTGGCTCAGAGGGAAAAGTACTTGCCATGAGAACACAACAACCAAGAACCTCACATAAAAATCCAGGTGTGCTTGGTTGTCCATCTGTAATTTTATTGTGTGGGAATCAGGAGACAGGGAATTCCCAGAGCAAGCTAGTCAAAGTAGCAAACACAAAAGGCTTCAGATGCAAAGAGAGACCCTGTCTCAATTAGTAAGGTGGGGAGTAATCAAGGAAAATATTTGATGTCAACATGAAATCTTTGCAGATGCCTACATATGCATGTGTGTCCAAACACCTTCGCATATGTGCATACCACACATATACCTAAGCACACACAAAAATATTACTCGCCTTTATTCTACTATTCAGCTATGAGATCATCTAGGAATGATCCAGAAAGAAGTAAATCAACCTGGGCAGTGGTTATGTCTGCCTTTAATTCCAGCATTCGGGAGGCAAAGGTAGGCAGGCCTCTGTGAGTTCACGGCCTGCCTGATCTACAAGAGCTAGTTCCAGGACAGGTTTCAAAGCTACAGAGAAACCCTGTCTTGAAAAACCAAAAAAAAAAAAAAAAAAAAAAAAAAAGTAAATCTACATACTTAAAATACCCCAGTATATCTAAAATACGTTTACCAAACATTAAAAGTTAATTTCACTGTCAACATTTTGAATGACTTTTAAAACCTTATGTTTACAATATGTTACAATATTAGATCTTTTTAAAAATAAAAGGAGTGGGCTAGAGAAATGACTCAGTGGTTAAGAGCACTGGTTGATCTTGTAGGGGACCTGGGTTTCATTCCCAGTACCCACATGGCAGCTCACTGTTGTCTGTTACTACAATTCCATGGGAGTTGATGCACTTTTTTGGTCTCTGAGGGCAGCAGGCATATACATGATGCATATACATACACAAAGACCAAACACTCATACACCTAAAAATATGCAAACAAAAATTAATTAAAAAATAATAGTTCATTATTTCAAAATAATTAACAAATTTTTCCTTAAATAATCCACCTATTCACTGTCATTTCAATAGCTCTGCATTAGTGCACTGGTTCTCAACTAGGATAATTCCGTCCTCAGGTGACACCTGGCAGCATCTGGAGATACTTGTATTTGTCATAACTGGGGTGGTGGTGATACAGGTAGGAGACAAAGATGCTGACTAGCGTTCTTAATGGGATGGGGAGGAACCCTTCTCAACACAGATAATTTTCCAAAGCAAAATGAAAAGTTCAAAGAATAATATCACAGTCGAAAGATTTTTCCGAAATGTGTTGTGTAAGTCTGTCCACCATCTTCAACCTGATCTTTATGTAACTTTACTCAATATTGTCCTCTAGAGTCAGTTAAGAACTTCTCATTAACTAACAATATTTAAAAACTGGATTGTATATGGCAGACCTGGAACTCAGTTCCAATTCCAAAGAATCTACTCCTGAGTTCTTCTCAGTGGTCTATAGCTGCCAACAGGAAGACCTCAAAGAAATGAAACTCCATCAACAAAGAGCCACAGATCCTTCCCTATAGGGGGCTCAATGCTGATAAAAAGGCTGTACCACAAAAAACGAATAAAACTCTATGCCAGCTCTTGAGATACTGCAGTCTAAAAATAGTAAATCACACAGAATATTCGGTGTTTGTTTCAGCAGTTTATGAATTATAAAAACCCAACTATTCCAAAGCTACAGAAAACTGGAATTTACATGTTCAAGGTGTAAATCGTTGAAGAACAGTAAGTTTTTCAATACTTACAATTTGTTTGCTAAACTTAATTTCCTACATGAAGCAAATTGAAAAGCAAAACTTCTAAACTTCTGTAATATTTTAAATATTGGAATTTCCATGAAAATAATAAACTAAAAGTTTAGAAATGTTAACTTCATAGAACATCAGCTCTGTGGCTATAGATGATGAGTTAGAATCAAGTGTGAGGGGCAACATGAAAGCTGAAAACACTTCAGATGACTTCTGGGACGTTTGTACCCCACTTAATATCATGGAGACAAACAAGAACTTGTCCTACTTAAAACTGAGAGTAAAACTCATAACCATCAAATAAGAGAATTTTAATTTTACCTTTTAAAGACGATAGATAAAGTTGGTGCTTCTCTCCACCACACTTGACTTTCTGACAGAGATCAGGCAGCAGTTTTTTCCACCACAGAACCTATTTTTAGGGGGAATGAAGACATTTCAGTATGCTGCATCTAATCCGCAGATTTCTAATGAGAGAAAGAAGGCCATGCAAGAGAGCAAACAGGAAAATGTATCCTTTGGCCTCCTTTGGTCAAGGCATCACCTCTGTTGCAACAAGAGCTTTATCAGCAGCTAGGCTTCTGATGAAACTCAAACAAAAGGGAAAGCCTTTGACTTGAGGTACACATGCACACATTTATTTTCAAAGAAAAACATAGATATGTCCTTTTATCTTGGTTGGCAAAAAGAAATGAAAAAGTGCTAAAGCTAAAACTCTATTAATTGCTAAATCAAAAACCAAATACAGGGAAGGTGTATCCCCCAGCCACACACATGTTGCCCTGCCCTTTAAGTACTCACTGATTTCATCTGGAAATAAAGGCTCTTTAAAGATGAGATAGATCATCCCCATGCATTTTAATAGCACCTAAAAGTCCTGAAAGTTCTTTGGACATACAATCCAGTAAAACTATACTAACATTAACAGTCCTCATTTTGTAGATAAGTCAACACAATTACCCAATCTTATCATCATGGATCAAGACCAGGAACACCATCTGAAATGCATACCCAATGTTATCATCATGGATCAAGACCAGGAACACCATCTGAAATGCATACCCAATGTTATCATCATGGATCAAGACCAGGAACACCATCTGAAATGCATACCCAATGCTCTTCTCTCAGTTCCTGATTAGCATATGCAATGACTGCCTCCGGGCATCTCTCTAGCAACGTGTCTATGCATTGTTCATACTCCTGTAATCTTGTATGGCACAGAACATGAGCACTGAGGCCAGCAACAGTATCTTCTGAGAGCAGCTCCAGAAATGGAATAATGGAACTTACGTCAAATGAAGGGCCACAAATGAGAGACTATGAACAGAAAAGTGAAATATTATGGAATGAAGCATCCCAAATTAAAATACAACATACAGCATTTTTTTAAATGATAAAACCCCACTTTAACAAAAAAAGAAAGAAAATGCAATTTTAGAGAGCAGGAATTGGCCCTGAAATACTTGTATTGAAGTGCTAAATAATCTTAAATTTAGCTCTAGTTTTTTTTTTTAAATGTCTGTGTAGTACAAAGCAATCATCTTTAATTAGAACTCTATCCTACGGATATGCCCAACATGTGGTCAGGGATTTGTGCTCCATAATGCTTTGCATGGGTACTTGTAACACTGAAAGCCCGTGGGTGGCTGCGTGTCCAACAAGAAGGAAGGACATTAATAAACTATGGCACATACCTTATGGAACATCACAGAATTGCCAAAATTATATTTCCAAAGGTCAGTTAAGGAGGACAAAACTGAGTCAAAATGTCTTGAGGCAAAATTGTACACAAAGCATGACTAATGTTGTAAAATCCACACAGTGTACAAAACCTTTATAGGAAGATATTTGGCAGAGTACTGCAGTTTGAAGCAGAGATTAGCTTAACAAATGAGGAGGTGGGACAAAGCCCTGTTTTGTTTTATTTTCTTATAACATTTCCCTGTCTTTTCCAAAATTTCAATGAGAAGCATATAAAATGAGTAACTGTCACTGTAACACATATGAAACTCAATGATTAACTGCCTTTATTAGTTTGGTCTGCAGCATGTCTATGAGGTAATGTCTTCATAGAACTAGAGAAGGCTCTAGTTCACTATGGGCAAGATGGACAACACTGTTCCCTGGGCAACTGGTCCTGGACTGTATCAGAAAGCCAGCTAAACATGAGTATAGGACAAATTAGAGAGGAACATCCATCATGGTTTCTGTTGTGTTTCCTTGACTCTAAGTGAGTTCCCTGATCGAAGGCAATGTTGCATAGAATAAATAGCAGGACGTCCTGCCTTCAGGCTCCTGTTGAACTTCTTCCTTATCTTCCATCCACTGTGATCTGGAAGTATAAATCAAATAAACATTCTCCTGTCCTAAGTTGATTTTGGTGTTTTCATAGCAACAGGATCAAACTAGAACAGTAACCAAAAAGAAAATTGAATATATTTTTTAAAAGTGATTGTGGGATGGGTAGATGGCTGGGCAGGTAAGGAAAACAAATATGCCACTAAAGCCTGATGACCTGAGTTTATTCTCTGGGACCCAGATAATAGGAGAGAACTGAGTCCCCCAAGTTTTCCTCTAAGTTAGACATATACTGTGGCATGTATCTCACTGCTCCCCCGATATAAACAGTAATTCTTTTTAAAGTGACTATTTAGAACCTAGTAATTTGTATCAACACCATCTGCCACACAGAAAATGACAAGCACAAGCAGTACTTCAATATTCATAGATTTACTAGTTTTTTCCTTTCAAGCAACTTCACTAATTTTTACTCTTAAATTCTATAGTATTTTTTTATTCTACCATCAAAATAATTTATATTTTGTCTTTTCCTATTAAGAGATATAGTTATGGCTTAATTTCTTTCACTCTATCTTCTTTTGCTACAGCATCTTCTCAGAGTTACAGGACAATCTGGAACATCTACTATACATTCTTAATCAGCATGATTATTTTATTCCAGATGTCTACCAAGGAGTGGCCAGGAAAATAAGGTTGGTATCTTTTCTTACCAAGCTGAATAATATCCTGGCACTAAGATAGCAAAGATGAAATAAAGTAAGGCTCTTCCACTCACAGTATCTCCCAACATACAAGGAGGCACAAGTTGTTTCTCTCCTGACTCTTGATTAAATGGGATAATGGGTGTGGCAGGAAGAGGAAAAGCATGGGTACCAAACCAGAGGTGAAATGAAACTAGTCAGGGAAGCACAACATGGGTTACTTGTAAAGTTTTACTTCCTTTTAGCTATATTGCTAAGATTTTAAAAGTCAGTATAATAAGCAACACTAAGCTATACTTAATCAGGCATGCCCCAGCACCGAGAGATGAAGTCTCAGCCAGGTGTAGCATCGTACCCTATACATCCAGTTGTAGTGATATTTCACTTGTATTTTAATAAATAAAACTTGCCTGAGGATCTGAAAAGTAAAAGTGCCATACTGGCCACCCTTATAGACCAGGCAGCAGTAAACACACACCTTTAATCCCAGTAGACTGACTAGTTTGCCACAGAAACTAGGCAGTAGTGGTACACACCTTTAATCCCAGAACTAGAGAGGATTATAAAATGGGAGGAGACAACTCTCAGAAACAGTTTTATTCTGAGATTCTTGGAGGCAGGATCACCATTTCAGACTAAGGTCTAGATAAGAGTCAATGGTTGGCTATCTTGCTTTTCTGACCTTCAGGTTGAACCCAATTTCTCTTTCTGAGTTTCCATTAATTATGCTACATCCAGCACTGAGATATGAAATCTCAGCCAGGTATGTCATCAAACCCTATAAACCCAGCACTGAGAGATGAAGTTCACTGTGGACAAGATGGGCAACACTGTTCCCTGGGCAACTGGTCCTGGACTGTATCAGAAAGCCAGCTAAACATGAGCATAGGACAAATTAGAGAGGAACATCCATCATGGTTTCTGTTGTGTTTCCTTGACTCTAAGTGAGTACCCTGATCGAAGGAAATGTTGCATAGAATAACTAGCAGGAAGTTCTGCCTTCAGGCTCCTGTTGAACTTCTTCCTTATCTTCCATCCACTGTGATCTAGAAGTGTAAATCAAATAAACATTCTCCTGTCCTAAGTTGATTTTGGTGTTTTCATAGCAACAGGATCAAACTAGAACAGTAACCACAAAGAAAATTGAATATATTTTTTAAAAGTGATTGTGGGATGGGCAGATGGCTGGGCAGGTATGCAAATATGCCACCAAAGCCTGATGACCTGAGTTTATTCTCTGGGACCCAGATAATAGGAGCCAGGTGTGGTGGCATTATACTCTATAAACCTTTTACTGAGAGAGGCAGTATTGAGGAGCCCAGAATTTGGTGGCACTGTGACTCACACAGTGAATTTCAGGTTAACCTGCCCACAAAAGGAGACACTATCTCAAATAAATAAATACTCAACAAAACTCCTATCACTGGACTAAAAATGGCCCAAAAATTACTGTTACTCTGTAAAATACTGTTGAGATTGGTTTCTTAGACATCTTCAATTTTTTTTTTCAGTACTAGAAATCGACTTCACCTCCCTTCCTTAACACATATACTATTTATTACTTTCTCCTACCAAGATCTCTCTGCCTCAACTCTGATTTGGTAGATTTCTCTGATTCTCTATTTTTACAGGCAAGTACATGGGGAGGTGGTATAGAAGGGGTAGGAACCAGGACAACCTGGAAAGAGAGCAAGGTATTTACTAGTCAGTGTTCTCTCTAACCTATCAACAACTTTCAGATTTTATACTAATTATTACACAAATATGCCCTATAGTAACTGAGGACAACAGACAAACATACCAACCCACTGGGGGTGGGGAAATAGCCACAATTTGGAAATGCTGTCTGGTGATTCTAAACATCCAACCTCCTAAATGGGAGCCAAAGAAAGCCTTTGGGAGCTCTGATGGTCATTTTTTTTATTAATGGCTGAGATTACCTGATCTATGGATAATTGAGAAAGAAGCACAACTAGGGAAAAGTTTAATCAGTATATTTTTTATCTTTAAAAACAAAAATTCCAAGAAAAGGAAAATTGGGGACATTGTGAGAAGAGCAAATCTATGAAGCACAGGCACAGATGAGAGAAAAGAATCACATATCAATGGCATAGAATAGATTTTTAATAGAATTATAGAAAACTCCCCAAACTAAGGAAAGACACAACAATACAGATATAAGAAACACCCAGAACACCAAATAGGACCAGAGAAGAAATTCCCCATGGAACATCAAATGAAAACACCAAATGTACAAAACAAAGAAGATACGAGAAAAAAAAAAAAACCAGAAGAGTGCAATGCACTCCAAAAGATCACAGTTGCCATCCCTGACTTCTGGCAAAACCCAGGAAAACTCTCTGCCATAATTAAAAGAGAAAGAAAAACTTTTCATGCTATAAATAAGAGAAAAGAATTATTGTCCACCAAGCTATCCCCTAGAGAATACTAGAAGCAATACTTTGTCCTGAAGAGTATAAGTAAATTCAAGATGCCACATAAAGAAACAAATGAAGTCATAACTACAGAAACACCAAATAGGACAAATAACACAGAGGAAAAAAATAGAACAAAATGATAGCAATGAAGAAACTCTTTTCAATACTAAGTATTGGCTTTAATTTCTCAGTCAAAAGAGAAAGTTTAATTGAATGGAATAAGTAAAAGAAAAAAATCCATCTTTTGTTGCCTACAGGGATTTTAAATGATCACTGAATTATATCTTTGACTGTGATCATAAATGTGCTTTGAAGTTTTATCAGTAGAAATTTCACAGCATAGTACAATTACAATTTTAACGACATCACTGCCCTGTGTGTTCTGGGAGGACAAGGCCCAAAGCTACCTATTACATTTGTACAACTCATTCTCAGACAGTAGCTATAAAATGAACAAATGAGCAGCTAACATGGGAGTTTCAGTATCACACAGAACCTAAAAATAAGAGACAGTGAAAGAACCTTCTTTGGTGATAGATTGTTGTGGTTAACTAACAAATTAATGAGGCTGAACTTGTATCCTTCTCAGTGCCAAATTACAGGCATGGGCCACCATGCTCAACTCTGATGATTTAACAGAAGGATGTAGGCCACACAGCCTGAAGTCTGAGCCTAACGATCTAACCTCTTGACTTTCCTTCCCTAGCCCATCCCCAACTCACCAGCTGGCTCTAAAATTAATAATAATCACGTTGACACCAATTCCCAAAGTTTATATCAAGAATTTTATACTCAAAAGCGTAAAGGTATCAAGCAGAATGAAAATCCATAGAGGCCATTCATTGGGTATAAGGAAACACATCTGGATGTAAAGCCACAGAGAAGAGAGCTGTGCGGACAGCACAGGCTCACACGAGAGCTACTCGCATCAGGACTCGGGAGTCATGGAGGGCAAGGATGGTCAATGCGCCTGAATTTATCAAGAGTATCTGTGAATTTAGAGAATCCCTAATATGAAATATTGATTGTTATATATAGCCAGCTACAGTGACTAAACCAAACAAGAGAAAGGCAAAAGTTATATTTGGTCTTTGGACCAATAAGCAGCATTAAAAGATATACACAGCCAGACCTATCACAGCACATGCAGAAACAGTTACAGTCAGAATTCCTATACCATAAATTGTGTCCCACAATTCTTTAGAAAAATTCTCTTCTGGGGTGAGATAAACTGGCTATGTGAACATATTTTTCATAAGACAGATGGTAGTGGTAGCTTGGGTAAGAAGTTTAAATTTTGTTAGGCCACATTAAACAAAACTCAGGCTTACAAAGCATCCCTATATTTATACACTTTTATTTCTCACAGGTGTTTTCAGCCTAAAAACAAGGACAGTTGCAGAGTGTCGAATCTTACCCATTTACCTGCAGTGAGACCAGCCTCTCAGCTTGGACGCCACATGTGTCAGTGATTCTAGGCAGAAGCCTATAGATTTTTGCCCCCAAGAGCTATATTCTAAATTAACAAGCCATTTGATATCACATTATATTTAAATTGTATATTATAGTATATTGCATAGTTAAAAAATAAAAGAGACATTTTTTTACCTGTAATTTCAAAAGGTCTTCTGTGTAATTTTTATCGGCTAAGGAATCAGATGATGTTAAGACATGAACCCATGGATAGACTAAGCCATAATGACTGCAGGCATTTATCTGAAACATTACAGAAATGCATCACAAGTCAAAAATAACAGGAAAACAAACAATTTGTTCATCCACTCATTAAAATCCTATGCCACATCTCAGACTCAGTTGCACACTGTCCTGGGGAAAAAAGACTTTCAGAATGTCTTTCCCTGGAAAAGGTCGCAGTCTCATTGCTTCCACACCAAATAATTTGCAATAACTATTTCCTAACATTTTGAAATTTAAAAATATTCAACAGAAGTGCTTCCTAGAAACAAAGAATAACACTGTTCTTAAGACAATTATATTCACCAGGTGTTAGGGGTGCATGCCTTTAATCCCAGCACTGAGGAGGAGAGATAGGTGGATCTCTGTGAGTTTGAGCCCACAGAGTTTGAGGTCTACAGAGCTAATTCCAGGACAGCGAGGGCTGTTACACAGAGAAATCCTGTCTCAACAACAACAACAACAAAAAAACAACAACATGTATTTAAAAAGAATTAAAGGTAACGGTGGAAATGAGTTTTATTTATATCGTTTTGGGGATTACAAAGCATCCCTGTAAGGTCTTGATATGATCCCATTGAGTATCCTTTGTCTAAGACATGATACTGGTGACCTTTTCAGTCACTGCAGAGTAAGCACAGCAGTCACGACAACAGGGCTGAAAGAGGAAAACCGGGTAGGATGGGGAGCAAGGGCTGCTACAACTGCCCAAAACACACCTAAAGCTGAGTGTGCCCCTGACAGGAAACAGAAGCACAGTGCTGCTGCCCCTTGCCTCAGGCCTTCCAAAATTCTTCAGAGAGGCCCCCCTTTACTCAGTCCTCCACTAACAAGTACAGGTGAGGTAGTGCTCTGGGAAACACCCTTCACATGCTGTGGCACTGCACGGGGGAATAGAGGATTACAGGAGCATTCAGTATTTTAAGCGTGTGAAATTTGAGTAGGGTCCCTGTGTAGACCTGGCTGGCCTGGAAATCCCTTTGTAAATCAGGCTGTCTCGGACCTTATAGACATCTACCTTCCTCTGCCTCCTGAGTAATAGGGTTAAAGGTGTGTGCCGTGACACCTGGCTTCTAGGAGGTAGTCTTTAAATTTTATTTATTTATTGTGTGTGTGTGTGTGTGTGTGTGTGTGTGTGTGTGTGTGTTTGTGTGTGCTATGGGTGTACGCTTGTGGGTGCACTGAAACACATGTAGAGATTTGAAAACAACTTTCAGGAGTCAGGTCTCTCCTACTGTGAATCCCAAATATGGAGCTTAGGCCTTAGATGAAACTTGGCAGAAAGGGCCTTTACTTGATAAGTCATCTTAGCAGTCCAAGGTGATGCTCTTTAGAATGGGAAAGTATGTAAAATGTGGGTAACTTCAGGTACATTCTAAGCATTAAACACAAGGTAGAGGCTAGAAAGATAGCCTCAGTAGGCAATGTGTTTATGTCACAAGAATGAAGACCTGAATTTGAGTACTAGAACAGACAAAAATGTCAGGTATGACTGTACACATTTGTAATCTCAATGGTGAGGAAGCAGAAGGGAAGATTCCTGGGGCTCTCATGTTAACTAGTACAGCCTAATTCATAGTGTGTAGGTCAATTAGAGACTTTGTTGCAAAAGAAATGCACAGAGTTCCTGAGAATAATTCCTGAGAGTGACCTTTAGGCTCTGCACGCAGCATCTGATCTCTCTTTCTAGCTTCTCTCTCAAAAATAAAACAAAACTAAGAACACATTATTGCAGCATGCAGTGTATGCATTTAAGGCACTATTTCATTATCTTACCAAATCCTCTGCTGTTCTCAGTGGTATGGTATCAGGGCATTGCCTCCTAGATATCCTCCAGATGTACTGAGTTGTAAGCTTGAAGAAGAGGTCCTGAAGAACCATGTTGGGGAGACAAGCTACAAGCTGAGCCTCCCAGAAGTCTACCAAAAGCTGAGGAATTGTGTCTTCATCCTTTCCACACAGGACCTTGAAAACAGGGTACCTCACATAAATCCTGAGCCAGATGTGAAACAGAGCTATTGCTTCACCATGTGGTCGTGTAGTTTATAAATTTGGCTTGACTGCCATGGCAAGAGCAAAGATATAGATATATTCTAGGTTCTGTGCATGAACATTCTGCAGACACATTCTTTTAATCTGTATATTTACATTACAAACTGATTATACAGAAGTCTGTCCTCTGGAGATAGAGACAGAGACCCACACTGGAGCACTGGACTGCGCTCCCAAGGTCCAAATGAGGAGCAGAAGGAGAGAGAACATGAGCAAGGAAGTCAGGACTGCGAGGGGTACGCCCACCCACTGTGATGGTGGGGCTGATCTATTGGGAGCTCAACAAGTACTGGGACTGATGGAGCATGTGATCAAACCGGACTCTGTGAACGTGGCTGACAAGGAGGGCTGACTGAGAAGCCAAGGACAATGGCACTGGGTTTTGATTCTACTGCATATTCTGGCTTTGTAAGAACCTAGTCTGTTTGGATGCTCACCTTCCTAGACCTGGATGGAGGGGGGAGGACCTTGGACTTCCCACAGGGCAGGGAACCCTGACTGCTCTTTGGACTGGAGAGGGAGGGGGAGGGAAATGGGAGGAGGTGAAAATTTTTAATAATAATAATAATTATTATAATAATAAAAAGCACATAAAAAAGAAGTCTGTCCTTTCAAAGACGAATGAAAATTCACTTCAGTTCTATTCTTTACTCTCCTTTGGTTTCTATCAGGTCATTCAGAGAAATTATATTTTTAACTGGACAAACCTTAAAAAAAGAATCTGCTTCTTCAATTCCAATTTTACCATTTTTCTGTAAGCCCAGGACTGAAGCCAGAAGCAATCCAGGCTGAGTTTCCTTCAAGTGAATTGCAAGCTCAGTAGGAACAATCTGTCCTTTCCAGTGTTGAATCAACAGCCGAGGTTCCAGAATGAAGCCATACAGCAGCTTCACCTTCGGGTTCAGAAAGAAATGTTGAAATGAAGTGCACGTGACTCAGTTCACATGTATATCCCAATGCACACATCCGGGGAAAGTTATTAACACTTTATTTCCATTCTTATCCTCTTGTCCCAAAAAGGAGATTATTAGCTGTCTTATGTAAATAATTTATAGAGAACTAAACTTAGAGATATTCTATTTTGTAAAGAATTTTAGATTAGGAATATATATGATTCTCAAAATTATGTAAAGAAAACTCTGATTTTCAGAATTCTACTCATTTCCAAGCAGATGCCCTGGGGCTGACTTCTTCTCATAGCAAATTGTCTCCTGGTATAATGATTTCTTTCCCCTGTTTTAGAAGACATGTTTATACTGGAAACATTTGACCAAGCAGGCAACAATAACAAGGCCCAGGCTCTAAAGTCACCTTGATAGTTCAAGATGACCAACTGTGCAATCAGAAACAAATAATTTCAGCTCTGGGTCTCAGGGCTCTCGTGTTAAACAGTTGTGACAACACTGATATCAGCACTAAACGAGAATGAAATGAAATACTCCACGCAAGCAATTTAGACTAGGCCTAGGAAACGAGTGCAAAATTATCCTTCATCCCCATCTTTGGCCTCTGTCCTAAATGATCCCTCTTTCTAAGTAAATAAATAAATAAATAACCTTTCTTCCTTTGGTGCACCATTTAAATATCCACTAGTCCATGGTGTCACTTGTGGTTTTCCTGAGTGGAGAGCATTTTTGACCTATTAGACTCCTATCCTTTACAGTTAATATCCTTCTTTGTATACTAAAAAAACCCTCAACACCCTATCGTGCTTCCAGTGAATACACTGTCAGACCTTACACTTACTTTAATGGTCAGCTGTGGGTACTGTTCTTATACTCTTTTGTATCAAACATAATATTCTGAATATATGTGACACTAAGATGATGAAAGCCTCTGCTGATATTTATCAGTCATTTTTCTTTTGTTTCATTTACCAGTCTAAAAGCCCACTTAGAGTAGTCCCTATCTAATAATGTCTATTATCTATTATTAAGAAACCATGAGGTAGGCCTGGAGGTGATGGCTCATGCTTTTAATCCCAGCACTCAGGAGGCAGAGGCATGCAGCTCTCTGTGAGTTTCAGCCTAACCTTGTATACAGAGCATATTCCAGAACAGCCAGTGCATTTATACAGAAAAACCCTAACTCGAAAAGAAAACAAAAACGTAGTCATGAGGTACAAAGAAGGCAGAAGAAAGCCAAGTGCCTTGGGACCACCTCCAATCCTCTCAGACTGTAGCCAACACCTGGCCTGGTACTCTACCTCTGAATGGCTCTTCATTTCATTTGTGTACAGGTCAAGATCTCCCATTTTCAAGGCCACTGCTGCCTTGGTCAAGGTCACTAAGACTGGTGAAGATTCACGTGTATCCAGCTTCTTTAAATAATGCAAGGCAGTTGAAGGATCAATATTCTTCATAGAGGGACTACAGAGGACATGAGGCAGTTGCTTTGGCTCAGCCACATGAAATATCTGAGCCACTTTTGCTGCTACTTCCTTTGACAAGTATGAGCAAAGAATAAAAGGTTAGCCAATGGGAAGCAGTATAAAAAGAAAAAAAGGAATGTGTGTATATATATATATAAAGTCAATAGATAAAGAATAAGTTATGATTTAGAAACAGTGTTCATGAGACCATTTGGGAAACTAGAAATGAGAGGACATGATCTGTCTGCAGAGATGCAATAAGAAAAAAATCAAGGAAAAATATATACCAATTTGTGACCAACTTTTCTAACTTCAATCCCACTGTAGAAAATGTTATTATATTCAAAAGTCTACAATTTAAAAACTACAACTTAGTTAAAAAATATGCTCTAATGTAATTCAAAAGAAATTTTACTCCCCTTGAAATCTCTAAGTATATGGTATTATAATATCCAACTCTGTTTAAAACACAGAAAGGATTAAAAATAATCTATAATAATGTTTTGGACACTTAAAAAATAGGTCAAATAGTTAAAAAAAAAACAAAGGAAGGCAGCAACTTGATTCTATCTTTCACTTCGGAAATGGATGTCACTATGGTTGGGCAGGTCCCTCAATCACAACAGATAAAACCTCCATGCTAAACACTAAGGAAATAGGAGAAGGCGACCCCTAAACTTTTGTCCAAGTTATAATTCTAAAATCATTAAAGGAGAAAAGAACATATTGATTTTTTTTTGTTTTAGTGGGGAAAAAAGAAAAAAGTATTTGGAACTTAAGTTCTAAATACTATTTACTAAAAGAAATTATTAAATTAAAAAGTTAAAAACAGAAGCTATAACAGTATAGGAAACTATACTCACTGCATTTAATTCTTCACCCAGGTTTTCATAAAGTGAATGGTTAATATAGAATATTAATCCTCTCTCATATTTCTGTGATTCACTGTCTTCCGTCCAGTCCACACGGGCCAAAACTTCAGCCAGAGACAATCCAGACATCTTATAGTATGGCAAGGCGAGGTGGGATTGCTCGGTGTCAAGCCTAAAGAGAGAAAAAAGGCTTCAAATGTGCATTTGAAGTCAGCTACTTAACACAGTTAGTAAGAACACAGGTGATGCTTTCCAAAGAATGAGATGCACGGTGCTTTTCCGCTGCCACTGGCAACCATATTTGATTTTATAAAGTCACTCTAATTTGCAGTTTCTTTTTTCCTGAACACAACTAAGGTGGAAAAGCAATCATTCATCAAGTGAATTTTCATTTTAATTTTTGGTTTTTCAAGACAGGGTATCCCTGTATATCTCTGGCTCTCTTGTAATCTTGTAACTCACTCTGTAGACCAGGTGGACCTCAGTGTCAGAGATCTACCTGCCCCTGTCTCCTGAGTGCTGGGATTAAAGATGTACACCACAACCCCAACTGGCATGAATTGTAATATTTAATATGCCTCTAAAATAATGGCATTTATGGTTCAGCATAGCCTATTTCAGTCATTTATAATCATTTGCCCAAATTAAGTACACCTGTAAAACAATTGTTTACAAAAACTTTTCAATACATGGTTCTCAGAAATAAAAATCTCTATTGACCTTAGTAGTCCTTTGAGATATCAAGAGAGCACAGATTACTGATATTAAAATATCAGACTTAAGTAGGATCAAAACCCAGTGCCATTGTCCTTGGCTTCTCAGTCAGCACTCATTGTCCGCCATGTTCAGAGAGTCCGGTTTGATCACATGCTCCATCAGTCCCAGTTCAGCTGGCCTTGGTGAGCTCCCGTTAGATCAGCCCCAATGTCTCAATGGGTGGGCACACCCCTTGCGGTCCTGACTTCCTTGATCATGTTCTCCCTCCTTCTGCTCCTCGTTTGGACCTTGTACTGTCTTTGTAGGAGCCTAGTTTGTTTGGATGCTCACCTTCCTAGACCTGGATGGAGTGGGGAGGACCTTGGACTTCCCACAGGGCAGGGAACCCTGACTGTTATTTGGAAAGGGAGGGGGGGAGGAGAAGTGGGGGGAGGAAGAGGGAAATGGGAGGAGGTGGAAATTTTTAATAATAATAATAAAAGAAAAAATATCAGACTGCTTCAGTGACACGCCTCTGATGTGGGAGTGCTTCCTTTCTATCTGTTGCTTTCATTGGTTAATTAATAAAGAAAGCTGCTTGGTCTGATAGGGCAGAATTTAGATAGGCGGAGTAGACAGAAGAGAATGCTGGGAAGAAGGGAGGTGAGCCAGATGCGATGGAGCCAGTCACCAGGTCAGACATGCTGAATCTTTCCCAGTAAACCACCACCTCGTGGTACTACACAGATTATTGGAAATGGGTTAATCAAGATGTGAGAGTTAGCCAGTACGAGGCTAGAGATAATGGGCTAGGCAGTGTTTAAAAGAATACAATTTATGTGTTGTTATTTCGAGGCATAAGCTAGTCAGGCAGCCAGGAGCTGGGTGGGAATGCAGCCCGCTGCTCCTTCTACACATCTCCCTCAAGCTAACAGACAAGAAACAAGTACCAAAGCCATCTCAGGTCTTTTCCCTGGTCATGTGCCCCTCAAATCCTGAAAATAAATATAATATAAAATAAAGAAAATAAATAAAGTAAATAAATAAAGCCACCCTGCAAATTCAAAAGTTTGGTAATGGGTTTACTATTTATTTCTCTAACAAACTATGACACTTTCAAGACATTGATTGGGCAGATCATATTCACTTTGTATCTCTATACCACAGTACCTGACACTCAACATGCATTTAAGAAATGACTGTAAAATAAATGAAAAAAGTGAGCCAACTCCCAGAAATAAAAATCCTGGTAAGTACATATAAAATTCTATAACAAGGCTTAAAAGGCCTCACAGACCTGCTGTAACAGTCTCCAAGGTGCCCACAGCTTTCCTTAAAAGCTTCTAAGAGCTCTGCTTTCTCTGCAGGCTCCAGTCGACTGCTCTCCATCAGGGCAGCTCTCACTAGCAGATGAGCCTCACTAAGCAAGTGGATACAGCTCTGGGTTTTCACAGTCTTGTAGGTGTTACTGTAGTCTACCTGAAACAAGAAGAAAAATAGGTAGTGTTGCTGAAGAAAGATCACCAATTCCTCTCCCTGTCCCCACTCTTAAGAACTTCATTATATTTTGCTAATAAAATTAACATATAGGTATATAAACACAAAAAGTAACTAAATATGTGGTTGCATATTATCTTAGTTTGTTTTTTATTGCTGTGATAAAGCACCACCATCCAAGGCAACTTGGGGAGGAAAGGGTTTATTTATTTGGTTTACCCATCACGCAGTTCATCACTAATGAAGGCCAATGAAGAAACCTGGAGGCAGAAACTGAAATGTAGACCAGCAAGAACACTGCTTAGGCTTGGTCAGCCTGTTTTCTTGTCCTTCTCCTCCTCTTATTTTTTAGACTTACTTGTTTAATTTTATGTGTATGAACGTTTGAATGTTTTGTATGCATATATGTCTGTGTACTCCATGAATGCCTGGAGGTCAGAAGAGATGCCATATCAGATCCCCTGGAGCTGGAGTTTTGGATAGTTCGAAGACATCATGCGGATGCTGAGAAATGAACTTGCATTCCCTAATATAGCAACAAGTGCTTTTAACCACTGATGCATCACTGCAGCCCTCAGTACCCTCTGTCTGCTTTCTTATACTATCAAGGGCCACCTGCTCAAGGATGGCACTGCCCCAGGGAACATGGCCCTCCCATAAAATCACAATCAAGAAAATACCCTACAAATTTGCCTACAGGCCCATCTGATGGAGGAATTTTCTCTAATGTGACTCCTCTTTCCAGATAACTCTAGTTTGTGTCAAGTTGGCAAAAATACTAATCTGGCCCTTTAATAGGACCTTAGCAAATCAATAGGCCAGTTTAATACAAATATGATGACAAACATTATTTTGTTAGTTAAAGCACGAAGAAATTCCAAATGATATAATAATATTGATAGTGTAGTTATCAATAATTTGTTCCTAATTTGATAAGGTTTTGAACATATTTGAAATAATTAACTTTTTCTTGAAAGGTCCATGACTTAACTTTTTCAAACTAAGGACAAAGTTCCCCTGTTGAGTTTCACCTTGTAACTAACAATGACATCTATTTCCATATTCACAATGGGCATACAAAAACCATCACTGGCTAACCTTCTTTATCGACATCATCAGACTTTAGGAGTCACTTTTAGATGAGATCCAACACTTTCCACGACAACGCTGATAAGTATCAGAAACAAGTCAGTCAATCCTTAACTATATTACCAAAACTGATATCACCAGTGAGGCAACAATGGTCATTACCTGCTTCCATAATTTCATATACTAGGAAAATACATTGAAAACTTACCCATCCCCTGTGACCTCAGCAGCTTCCTGAAACACAGACAGAAACTGCACAGAGCAGATCAAAAGGCAAGCCGCTCCACCACTCACTGAGAGGATCCCGTAAACCCACTTTGCCCCAAAGCCACCAATCCCCGCAACCTCAGTGGCTCCCTGAGACACAGACAGTGACTGCATAAAGCAGACCAAGAGGAGAGTGACCAGTCTCCCAGCTGGACAGCCCAGACTCCTGGGCAAAAGCCGGAGCCCCTCCCACGCCTATCTCAGCTCCACTAGCCAGTCAGCAGGAAAGCTTTCTGCAGGCAGGCTGCTCTACCATCCCACCATCAGACCCTGTAATCTACAAGCCCTACTCTGCCTCCAAACCCACCCATCCCCCAGGACCTCAGCAGCTCCCTGAGACACAGACAGCTACTGCACCAATGGCTCCAAGAGAGGATCTCTGAGAAACAGACACCGACTGCAACTATAGGATCAAAAGGAAAAGTTACTGCCTGCACCAACTGAGGAAAAGACGGGTAAAGAAGATGTGGTACATATACACTTTAGAGTTCTACTCAGCGGT
>NC_022009.1:83445192-83448606 GCF_000317375.1 Microtus ochrogaster
AAAACAGAAGAAAAGAGAGATGGGTAGATGAGATGCAAGAATACATTCAACCATTAAAAGAGCAATATGGCCCCCACCAGAGCCTAGTGTTCCTACAAAAGAAAAACTTGAACATCCCAATGCAGAGGAAGCAGAAGAAAACAATCTTAAAAATCACTTTATGAAGATGTTAGAGACCCTTAAAGAGGAAATGAAAAATGCCCTTAAAGAAATCGAAAAAAAAAAAAGACATACAAAAAATTGGAAGAAATCAATAAATCTGTCAAAGAAAGCCAAGAAAAAACAATCAAACAGGTTAAAGAAACAGTTCAAGACTTGAATATTCAAATAGAGGCAATCAAGAAAACACAAACCAAGAGAATCCTGGAAATGGAAAATCTGAGTAAACGAACATGAACTACAGATGCAAGCATAACCAATAGAATGCAAGAGATGGAAGAAAGATTTCAACCAATAAAGATATGACAGAGAAAATAGATTCATCTCTCAAAGAAAATAATGAAGCCAACAAAGTCATACCATATAACATCCAGAACACCATCTAGGACACCATGAAAAGACCAAACCTAAGAATAGTAGGGATAGAAGAAGAAGAAGTCCAGCTCAAAGGTACAGAAAATATATTCAACAAAGTCATAGAAAAAACAATTTCCCAACCTAAAGAAGGAAATGCCTATGAAGATACAAGAAGCTTACAGAAAACCAATAATCAAAACACAAAATATACAGAATAAAAAAAGAATATAAAGAGCTGCAAAGGAAAAAAACCATGTAACATAAAAAGGCAGACCCATCAAAATAACATCCAATTTCTCAATGGAGACTCTGAAAGCAAGGTCCTGGACAGACATTATGCAGACACTAAGAGACCATGGATGCCAAGCCAGACTACTGTTCTCAACAAAACTTTCAATCATCGTAGATGGAGAAAACAAGATATTCCATGACAAAAACAAATTTAAACAATACCTATCCACAAATCCAGCCCTACAAGAAAGCACTAGAAAGAAAACGCCAACCCAAGGAAGTTAGCTGTACCACAAAACTTCAACCCAGGGAAGTTAGTTATACCCACAAAAACATATAATAACAACATATATATTAATATATTATATATAACATATAATAAAACATATATAACAACAAATAATCCCACACTAGCAAATCCTAAAGACAGGAAACACACACATTACCACCAAAAAAAAAAAAATCACAGGCATTAACAATCATAGGTCATTAATATACCTTAATATCAACGGACTCAATTTATAAAAAGACACAGGCAAACAGAATGGATAGCAAAACAAGATCTGTCCTTCTGCTTCATACAAGAAACACACCTCAACTTCAAAAACAGACATTTCCTCAGAGCAAAGGGTTGGGAAAAGATTTTCCAATTAAATGGACCTAAGAATAAAGCTGTTGTAGCTATCCAAATATCTAACAAAAAAAAAACTTCAAACTAAAAGTAATCAAGAGAAATGAAGAAAGACATTTCATATTCATCACAGAAAAAAAATCAATGAAGATGAAGTCTCAATTCTGAACATCTATCCCCCAAAAACAAGGGCACCTACACATGCAAGAGAAACATTACTAAAGCTTAAATCGCACATTAAGCTGCACTCACTAATATTGGGAAACGTCAACACACCACTCTTACAAATGAAAAAGTGTGCAAGACAGAAATTAACAGAGAAATAAGGGAACCAAGAGATGTTATGACTCAAATGGGCTTAACAGACATCTACAGAACATCTCACCCAATCACAAAAGAATATCCCTTTTTCTCAACACCTCATGGAATCTTCTGTAAAACTGACCACATACTTGACAACAAAGCAAACCTCAAAAGAAACAAACAAACAAACAAAAATGGAATAACCTCCTGTATCTTATCATGTCACCATGACCTAAACTTAAAATTCATCAAGAATGCAAATTCCTGAAAGCTTACCAACTTATGGAAACTGAATAATGCCCAACTGAATCACTCCTGGGTCAAAGGAAAAATTAAGGCATTAAAGACTTCCAAGATTTCATCAAAAATGAAGGCACAACATACCCAAACTTATGGGACACTGTGGAAGCAGTTATAACAGAAAAGTTCAGAGCACTAAGAGCCTACATAAAGAAGTTGGAGAAACCCCCACCCTAGCAAATTAACAGAACACCAGAAAGTTCTAGAACAAAAAGAAGCAAACTCATCCATAAGGAGAAGATATGAGGAAATAATCAAACTGAAGGCTGAAATTAATAAAATAGAAACAAAGAATCAACGAGACAAAGAGTTGGTTCTCTGAGAAAATCAGCATGATAGACAAACCCTTATCCAAACTAACCAAAAGACAGAGAGAGAATATCCAAATCAACAAAATCAGAAACAAAAAGAGGGATATAAAAACAGGCATTAAGAAAATCCAGAGAATCATCAGAAACATCAAAAACCTGTACTCCACAAATTGGAAAATATAAAAGAAATGTACATTTTTCTATATAGGTTTCACATACCATAATTAGATCAAGACAAGATAAACAATTTTAAAAGACCTATAACCCCTAAGAGAATAGAAACAGTCATTAAAAGTCTCCTAATCAAAAAAAAAAAAAAAAAGCCAGGACCAGATGGCTTCAGTGCAGAATTCTCCCAGAATTTCGAAGAATAGCTAATTCCAATACTCCTTGAATTGTTCCACAAAACAGAAACAGAGGGAACAAAACTCCTTTTATGAGGTTACAGTTATCCTTATACCCAAACCACACAAAGATGCAAAAAAAGAAAGAAAACTACAGACCAAACACTTTCATGAACATTGATGCAAAAATACTCAATAAAATACTGGCAATGGCAAACTAAATCCAAGAACACATCGCAAAAATCATTTGCCATGACCAATTAGGCTTCATCACAGAGATGCAGGGTTGGTTCAACATATGGAAATCTGTCAGTTTAATCCACCATACAACCAAACTGAAAGAAAAAATATATGATCATCCCATTAGATGCGAAAAAAAGCCTGCAACACAAACCAACACCCCTTAGGATAAAAGTCTTGGAGAGATTAGGGATACAAGGGTCATACCTAAATATAATAAAAGCTATTTACAGCAAGCCAACAGCTAATATCAAATTAAACAGAGAGAAACTCAAAGTGATTTCACTAAAATCAGGAACAAAACAAGGCTGTTTACTTTCTCCATATCTATTCTATATAGTACTTGACGTTCTAATTAGACCAATAAGACAACAAAAGGAGTCCAAGGGGATACAATTTGGAAAGAAAGAAGGCAAACTACCAACTATTGCCATTCGCAGATAATACAATAGTATACATTAGTGACCCCCAAAACTCTACTTGGGAACTCTTAAAGTTGATAAACACCTCTAGTAATATGCTGGGATACAAGATTCAC
>NC_022009.1:83449708-83462751 GCF_000317375.1 Microtus ochrogaster
ACAATGGAAAAAAGAAAGGATCTTTAACAAATTATAACTATTATAACTGGATGTCAACATGTAGAAGATTGCAAATAGATCATATCTATCACCATGCACAAAACTCAATTCAAGTGGACCAAGAACCCAATATAAATCCAGTTACATTGAACCTGACAGAAGAAAAAGTGGGAAGTAGCGTTCAATGCATTGACACAGGAGACCACTTCCTAAATATGACACCAGTAGCACAGACACTGAAAGGGACAATCAATAAATGGGACCTCCTAAAACTAAAAAGCTTCTGTAAGGTAAACGACATGGCAAATAAGACAAAACAACAACCTACAGAATGGTAAAAGACCTTTACCAATCCACATATGATAGAAGGCTGATCTCCAAAATATATAAACTCAAGCATACCATAAGGACACTTCCTCAGCAATGTTCATGGCAACATTATTCGTAATAACTAGAAATTGGAAATAACCTAGATGCCCCTCAACTGAAGAAAGAATAAAGAAAATGTGGTACATTTACCAAATGAAGTATTATTCAGTTGTAAAAAAGAATGACATCATATAATTTGTAGGCAAAAGGATGGAACTAGAAAAAAACATCCTGAGTGAGACTCAGAAATACAAACACGGTATGTACTCACTCATACGTGGATATTAGATATAAAGCAAAGAATAACCAGGTTACAATTCACAATTCCAGAGAAGCTAGGTAACAATGAGGACCCTAAGATGGATATCTTTGGGATGGGGAATTAGATGAGATTTCCTGTATAAAATGGGGGCAAAAGCTGTCAATAAAGGTGTGGGAAGCAGCATGTGAAATGAGGGAACAGGATGGTTGAGTGGATGGAGAGCAATGAAAGAGAGCTCTTGATAGAGAGAGCCACTATGGTGCTAGGGAAATTCCCAAGAATCCACAAAGATGACATCAGCCAAGACTCCTGACAATAGTGGAGTGGGTGACAAAACTGATCTTTCCCTGCAATCCGATCTGTGAATACTCTCTCTATCATGATAGAGCCTCCATCCGATAGATTGATGGAAACAGATGCAGAGATCCACAAGCAAGCACCAGGCCGAGCTCTGTGAATCCAGTCGAAGAGAGGGAAAAGGGAATATATGAGCAAGGGAGGTCAAGATCATAAATGATGGGGAAATCTACAGAGACAGCTGAACCAAGCTTGTGGAAACTCATGAACTCCAATCACCAGCTGTGAAGCCTCCATAGGACAGAAGTAGGTCCTCCATGAGACAGTGTTGGAGTTTGGACTATCTAGGGGTCCCTGGCAGTAGGACCAGGATCTATCCCTGGTGCATGGCCTACTGCCTATGGCGGAATGCCATGCTCAGCTTTAACGCAGGGGGTGGGGGATGGTCTTGGTTCTGCCCCAACCTAATATGCCAGACTTTGCTGACTCCCTGTGGGAGTCCTTACCCTTTGGGAGGAGTGGATGGAAGGTGGTCTGTGGGAGAGGTGATGGGGGGGTAGGGGGAGGGGTGAGAGGGAGAATTGTGGTAGGAATGTAAAATGAAACTTTAAAAAAATTAAAAGAAATACAAGATTATCATGCAGTTTTTTTTAGCAGAGAATGTATAAACAGAATCTAATCATAAAAAAATGCAACAAAATTATGAACATTTTCAAAATAGATAAAAGAAAAAGTAAATATGAAATTTGTATTTCCCTAAAATGTTAATGTTACAAAATAAAAGGAGAAATTACACAAATATTCTAGATTAATAAAAGCTAAGGGAATATGGTAATTAAGCCCATTACCTAATCCTAGAATGGATTGGTGGGAAAGCTATTAAGCCATGGCTGAGTCAACTGACTAAACTAGGTGGGATATGAATCATGAACTAGATAGTCACTGTATAAAAATTAAATTTACTGAAGCATATGGCTTGCTGTGTTAATACAAGAGAGTACCTTATTATTTAAAGTCAAAAGCTGTGATGTATGCAACTACTTTTCAATGGACCAGGAAAAATAACTGTGTTAGGAAAGTGTAGGAGCACACCATGAGGGCAAATCAGGAGGAATACTGACTACAGCGAGTCTGGGTGACAAATCAGGAGGAATACTGACCACAGCGAGTCTGGGTGACAGCTCTAAGGTTTTCTTTGTATTTTTCCCATTCTTACAACTTATCTAAGTTTGGCATTATTTAAATGAAATGTATTTTAATTGCCAAAGATGACTAGGGACTTGTGAATCTTGAAACAAGACAGGAATGCCACTATAGGTCCCTCACCAGACTGCTGGTATAGACAACCGATTACACTTCAAAGAAAGAGTTTGATAGAAATAATTTTTTCAACTCCATTTCCTGGTTTTCTTTGTTAGTGCTTTAGTTTGGCTTCTCTTGCTATGATAAAATATTGGCCAAAAACAACTTGGATGGAGGAAAGAGTTTATTTGGCTTAAAGCTTACAGTTTACATTGAGGGAAACAGGAAACAGGAACTGGAGCAGAAGCCATGGGGGACACCAGTTCTGGATTTGCTCCTATGGATTGCTCAGTCTGCTTGCCTTTATCACTCAGGACCACCTGACAAGGAAATGGCATTAACAGTGGGCTAGGCCCTCTCAACTCAATGATTAATTAAGACAATACCCCACAGACCTGCCTACACAGAAATCAGATAGAGGAATCAATGAAGATTTACCCTTTCCAGATTATTTATACGTTTGTGACAAAATAACCAGCACATAGGACTCAAAATCAATTGCTTACATTAGCTCAGTAGACCTCTTTAAGGCGGGTATGAGTAAGGGGCCTTGGAAATGCCAGAAGCTGTGAAAACATGCTTGGCTGTCCTGATGGAGCCTGGACGCTGTCTTGATGCAGCAAACTGAATGTATAATTAACTAGATCCATTTATTTTCCTCTCTTGAGATTTCCTTAGTGAAATACAAGGGCAGAGGTTGGGCAGTAACAAGAGCCATATCTGTCTAGAACCAATCTCTTACATTCAATTTTACTCTAAATTTCTATGAAAAAGAATCAGATGTCTAAAAAGGTACCATTTCTTTGTATAGCTGAAGTGGTGCAATAGTATTCACAATATACAGGTTCCATCCGGCCTCAGCTATGGGGGAGATTCTTCTCCTAACACTGGCATCTTTTCTAGAACAGAAAAGGATCAGACTTAGGAGACAAGTTATTAATAAACTATAGTTTTCTCCTGTAAATACTGGGTACTATAAAATAATACAAATACATTACTTTCATTTAATTTTCCCTGGTATTTAGCTATTTATATAGTCAGTTTTCATAGTTCACATCACTTCACATTTACACATTACACAGTAGCAGCATTTACTACTGTCATATACAGGTAAGCCAACTTGTTTCCAATTCTCCAAGACTAAGCCCCCCTACTTGGGGGCATGCAGACCCAACAGCTTTGACAATCCTCATGTCCGATCCCTCTTCATTGTTGTTTTCATGACTCCAGCATGTCAGGGACCACAAAATCTTAACAGAAACAACATGTAAAGCATTCACATCACTGGGAAATATTGAAATACATAAATCTGAGTTGGCTTAAAGTGTCATCTCTTACTTTTCTGTGTTTTTTCTTTAATATAAAATGGATTATTCTCTAATATAAAAATATAAGCTCTTTTATAACATAAAAATGACCTTTGAATAAAAATTTAAGTATTGAAATGCCAAAGAAGAAAAGCAGGGAGAATTTTTGTAGCCAGGATTAACATTAGGCGTTCTATCTATCCCCATAATTCCACAAAGAAGGCTAATCGTTTATATTCTTATCCACAGTACAGGTGACAGCTACTGAAACTATTTTATAATTCATTTCTTATAAAAGTTCCAAGTTAAACTATAAACAATATTTTAGAGATCATTGTATCTTTATTTTCTCTGGAAAAGCCACCAATCTGATCATTCTGAGTTTTAATTTAAAAAAATAAAACTAAGACACATTCACATTACACCAGTTACACTTCATTCCAGAAACTGGCAGAAATGTGCCAGGATAGCAGAATACTTACAGAAGTCTCTTGGGTGATTCTCTTTTCTCTGAAACGGCTTCAGGGTCTGCCTTGGTCAGAAGTATGATGTGGTTTTTAAAATGGCAGATGGCTTTCAGTCCTATGAAAAGCTGTATCCTTAGGGCACACACATCCATACTGACAGGTGGGCAAGCCTAATGAAGGGAAAACATCAAATTTAACCAAGGAATGAAGGTATGTGAACTTCATCTTCAAAAATCCAGGCTTGGGATGTAGCTCAGTTAGCAGAGTACATGAAGCCCTGGGTTCACTCACCAGCATGGTATAATACCAGGGATAGTGACTCATACCTCAGTCAAGAGGTGGACACAGGATGATCAAAACTTCAAGGTTATAGTCAGCTACAAAGTGAATTAAGAGGCTAACCTGAGATACATGGGACCTTGTCTTTAAAAACAAACCTACAAAGTCAGTCTGTTCATTTGATTAAAAAATTCTCTACCCAGTTCCTGTTCTTTAGAATACCAACCTATGCATATCAGCCACCACCTATTTTATAGATCTTTTCTGAGTTGATGACTATAAATACAGAAAGAAGGTCTCACAGCTGGGGAAGCTACTGGAGAATAGTCCCTGAAGACCCTGTTGGAAGAGTAGCTCTGAAATTGTTACCTGTCCCTCAGTAAAATCTCTACTAAATGGCATCTTAGGGCTTAATCAGATGCTATAAAAGACCACACTGTAGCACATAAAGCATATAAAATGTTTTCTTTGCTTGTATGTTTTGCTGTCCCTCACTGTAAACCCCTTGGTTGTAAACAAAGTCTCGGGCATCTAACAGCCTGAGACATGTGTTAAGTAAATGGGGAGGAGCCAGGATAGTGTTCCACCTCAAAACATTAAATGGAAGAAAACAGATAAGATATGATAGGCCATGAATAGAGTAGAAGAAGCAGAATCTCCAAGGAAAGGGAGTGAAGATTGTATATACTTTTCTTCAGTTGGGGCTGTCTCAGATTCAACAGCTCTCAAAATGTTCAGATAGCAAGTGGGTGAAATGATTGCATGCTTACTCAGTGGCATCTAGGGTTTCAGAACCGGTGAGGCCATGGGGAAAGGGAGCCAGAAAGTGTGAACACCACTCCCTTCCCTCTCACACCTCCTTCAGTGCTGTGCACATTAGAGAAAAGGCACATAAAATCTACGAATCTAGTTTTCCCAGCATCTGAAAACAAATTTGAAGTCAAGTCAGCAACAGAAAATTATGGCATTAGGCAGGCAGGTGAAAAATGAACCCACTCTAGGACATTATCATTATCCAGATAGCTGGTGATAGTACTGTGGTAACCACATTTCAGGCTCACTGGGCAAAATCAAAGAGCAAGCTGCTATCTAATATAGCCATCATTAGTAAAAAGCACTACCCTCCTACCAACAAAAGAGGCACTGAAGGCAGACATAAAGTAACCTGTAAAAAACAGGGAAGAATAATTTAAGGCTGCTTGCAGAAAGCACAATAGGTACGAATATGCATTCAGTTAGTTTATACCTTAGAAGTGAAACAGCACAGGTAATGTTACGCAAATAGTGACTACATTGCTGAGAAAAAAAATGCAAGGTCACATGATCATCAAAAACTTGCCTATATTCAGTTGTAATTCAAGCTTTTTTGATGTTAAAGATATTCTCATTAAAACAAAAATAAAATTATTGATCTAGCATATCAAGAAACTTTTGAGTATAAAAAATTGTTAAAGGCTTAGAAAATAAAAAATATTGTATTATGATGATAGTAAAAGAAACCACTTTCATGTATTACATTCAATTACACAGTGTTGACTGCACTGTTTTAATAGTTCTATACAACTGTTAACAAACGTGTCCATTAAAAACAAGACTATAATCTGGGTGGTGGTGGTGAATCCCGTTAATCCAAACACTAGGGAGGCAGAGGCAGGTAGATTTCTGTGAGTTCGAGGCCAGCCTGGTCTACAAGAGTTAGTTGCAAGACAGCTAGGACTGTTATACAGAGAAACCCTGTCTCAAAAAAAAAAAAAAAAAAGTAAAACTGTATAACCAGGAATGGTAGCTCACACCTGTAATCTCATCAGCACTTGGAAAACATACACACACAGGAGGACTGATTCATGTTACAGGCCTGTCTGGAATACATAGTGAATTCCAGGTGAAATACACAATGGAAAAAAGAAAGTATCTTCAACAAATAGTGCTGGTCTAACAGGATGTTGGTATGGAGAAGAATGCAAATAGATCCATACAAAATTCAAGTCTAAGTGGATCAAAGACCTCAACATAAATCCAATTACACTGATCCTGATAGACGAGAAAGTGGTGAATAGCCTTGAAGGCATTGTCATAGGAGACACTTTCCTAAACAGAACACCAATAGAGCAGGCACTAAGATAAACAGTAAATAAATGGGACCTCGTGAAACTGAAAAGTTTCTATAAGGCAAACGACAAGGTCAAAAGGACAAAAATGGCAGCCTATAGAATGGGAAATGATTTTCACTGACTCTACATCTGAAGGCTAATATCCAAAATGTGTAAGGAACTCAAGAAACTAGAGATCAACCAAATGAAATAATTCAATTAAAAAATAGGGTACAGATCTAAACAAAATTTTCTACAGAGGAATGGCTGAGAAACACTTATTGAAATGTTCACCATCCTTAGCCATCAGGGAGATGCATATCAAAACTACACTGAGATTCCATCTTAACACCTGTCAACTTGGCTAAGATCAAAACCACAAATGATAGATCATAATGGCAAGGATGTGGAGAAAGGGGAACACTTTTCAATAATAGTAGGAGTGAAAACTTGTATAGTCACTTTTGAAATCAATATGGCAGTTTCACAAAAAATTGGGAATTGGTCTACCTCAAGATCCAGCTATATCACTCCTGGACATATACTAAAAAGATAGTCCATTCTATCACAAGGACATTTGCTCAACTATGTTCACAGCAGCTTTATACATAATATCCAGAAACTGGAAACAACCTCAACTGAAAAATAGATTTAAAAAATGTACATTTACATAATAAGAGTATTATTTAGTTGTTAAAAGCAATTGGTGTCTGCCTATTATGTGTTGCTCTTATTGGTTAATGAATAAAGAAGACTGCCTTGGCCTGTTGATAGGGCAGAACGTAGGTAGACCAAGAAAACTGGACTGAATGCTGGGAGAAGGAAGGCAGAGAGGCAGACACCATGGATCTGCCATTGGAGATAGACGTGCTGAAACTTTGCTGGTAGGCCATGACCTCATGGTGATACTCAGATTTATGAAGAAGGGTTAATTTAATACGGAAGAGTTAGCCAATAAGAAGCTAGATGATAGGCCAAGCAATGATTTAATTAATACAGTTTCTGTGTGATTATTTCTGGCCTAAGCTTGCAGGGCAGCTGGGATCCAAACAAGGGGGCCTCATACAACAAACAATGACATCATGAAATTTTCAGGCAAATGACTGGAACTAGAAAAAAATCATTCTGATTGAGGTAACTCAGATCCAGAAAGACAAACATGGTATATATTCACTTTTAAGTGGATATTAGCTATAAAGTGAAAGATAATCATGCTACAATCCACAGATCCAGAAAGGCTAAGCAACAAGGAGGGCTCAAGGTGGGACACAAGGATCGCTCTGGGGAAGGAAAAGAGAATACATTTCATGGATGACCTGGAGAGGGAAGGTGAGAGGGAGGAACTGGAAGGAGGGGAAACTGTGGTTGAGATATATGAAAGAAGAATTAAAAAGGTTTTTTTAAAAAAAGACTAAAAATAAAACAAGAAAAATAGTAATATATCATAGTTATAAACTTCCCTCTGAAACAATGATTCTTAGCCTTTCTAATGCTGTGACCCTTTAATAAAGTTTCTCATGGTAACTCCAAACCATAAAATTATTTTGTTGCTACTTCATACCTGTAATTTTGCTGCTGTTATGAACCATAATGTAAATATTTTTGGAGATAGAAGTCACAACCCATAGGTTGGAAAACACTGCTCTAAAGGTACACTGTATCTATTACTTGATGTAGAAGGACCTTCTGTCTACGTGCTGATTTTATTGGTTAATGAATAAAGAAAATTGGCATGGCCTATTGCATGGGAGGAAAAAGGCAGAGTTAGGAGAAATCATGGAGTGGCCGCCAGAGATAGACACACTGAAACATTGCTGGTAAGCCACAACCTCATGGTGATGCACAGATTAATAGAGATGGGTTAAATTAAGATGTAGGGGTTAGCCAATCAATGTAACTGGGACATGTGTTGATTTATAATTTCTTTTTTGTTCTGTGACTACACAACTTCATGTACCATGGGACAAGTCATTTCAGGGCAATTTGAATGCATGCCCTTGAGCTGTGGTCATTCATATTTGTCTCTGAATAAACCACTTTCTTAAAAAAAGAAAGAAGCAGTGATTTAAATAATATAGTTTCTGTGTGGTTATTTTGGGTCTAAGATAGTTGGGCATCCAGAAACCAACAAGCGGCTCTTTCCCTCCTCCTACAATTACCCATAACACTTTAAAACACACTGTAACAATCTTAAAAACTGTCAAATCACACGTCAGAAATGCTTACTAGTTTTTATTCAGAACTTCTAATTTAATAAAAGTATTAATTAGGGTTACTATTGCTATAATGAAACATCATGACCAAAAGCAAGATGGTGAGGAAAGGGTTTATTTGGGTTCCCTCCTCTCAGATGACTCTAGCCTATGTCAAGGTGACATTAAGTTAGCTAGCACAAACAATAAAGCCTTTGCAAGCATTCATGTCAACAGAAGTCAGCTCTAACCTTCAATGTAGTATCCATATGCAGGTCCTCCTCATGGGCCACTGCTGCGCTGCAACGCACTGTGAAACACTGAAGGCTTTGGCTATGGAAGAAGAGAGATGGAACTAAGCAAAGAGGTGACCAAGAACCAATATACCCACCATGATGAGAAAGACTTCACCAACACACAGCAATTGCAGAGGGTAGAGATGATACTACTGTCACATGATAGTATTTTGATCTGGTTCTCAGAAAGGACAGTGTCGCTGAATCCCTGAGGCATGATCGTAGACTACCTCATTCCCATGGAAAACAATCTCAAGCACCGACTGCCATGTACACCCACAGTCTTACTCATTAGGAGCCAGGCTAGCCAGGTTGGAATCAAGATCCTCACTTAACAAACAGCAAAATGCCCCTAACAGCAGCTCACAGAATAAACAGGTGATTATTAGAACAGAATTTAGAATTGGCTTCCTGACTGCTGACTACTCTAACATCTCATAATAAAACTCAACCTCGTTTATGCCATGTGACCAGCTACACCAACATATCAAAGGTAAAATGAAAATGAAAGACACAGGATTTTTCAGAAATGCCTGTTCACTATCTTGCTTTGAAAACTAGAAAGGTTTATATTGGCTGAGGCCTCTAGAGAGTATAACCAACTAGAAAGCAGGTCTCTGACTCCTCTGTCTCCTTCTACAACCCCAGAGTCATTCTGCAGAGTAAAGACACATAAGGACACTTTGAGAGCACATAAACACCTGGAAGTTATCTGTTGAAGTGATCTAAACCAATAGCAATATTGATTAAAAAGCTATTTCCTCAGAAATTACACCATATCCATCTTGGAAGCAAACTAGAAACTTGGAGAAATAAACATTAGTTCTTTAAAACTAGGAGAAAAGAACAGGTATGCCACTTACCTATAAACAGTCCCTTAATACCCTTTCCTGAATCACTCCCACAACTTGCTAGATGATGAACTCATCCTCCATAGTGGCAGCTGTCAGTGTTGCAGAAGCAAAAGAAAAAGCCATCCTTAGCTTGACTTTCAAAACCTGACACTAGCTCTCTGGCATGATTCCCATCATGTGTTTATTTTTAACTTCCTCATAGTCAAAGGCTATCAGTACACAAATGTAAAGAGTGGGAAGATTAGCTATCCTGAAACACTCCTGTCCACACTCTACAGGACCTGGGAGAATGGAGCCTAAAAATGAGGTACACCAAAGTCTCATGCAATTGCCATCTCTATTTAGAGCATCAATCTGTATTCTGAGGGTTATGCAAGGTCATATTAGTTCAAGCTGTAAACATTTTGAATAAGAATAGCAAGATAATGGGTAATCTGAAGTAAACCCATTCCTATTTACTACACCTGGGAGGGGCATGAAAGAACATTCCAAGAATAAAGCCATGCTTAGAAGGAACTGAGATCACAAGACTCTTGTCTTGTATTCTTGAATTTTTCTTACAAGCACTCAGAATCCTTCATTCTTGACCCTATTTAATACACTTTTACTGTTAGCATTTTTCCTTATACAGAAAACAGTAAGGGAAGGGAGAACCCTGGATAAAGGTGGGCATCAGAATAACATACTCTTAGTAGCCTCTGGAATTCTGACACATCCACAAAATTAAAACAAAACAAAAATCAAGGTTGTATGCAGTTAACTATTGGACATTTCTGAAAACCTGGATATCAGCCTATATTGTCTTCCTTCTCCCAATTTTAAGTCCCTTGAACCACATGAGGACCTCCAACTACCAGGATCCAGCCACAGGACACTCTCAATTGGCCTGACTGTTGAACCCTGCCTCCACCCTACAGATTAAAAACCCAAGCTCAGTATTTGAAATCTAGCAACCTTTACCCTAGAAAGCTTCACCCTTTGGAATTGGAAAAGTTCCAATTCTCTCCCCAAGAAACTCTATTATATAAGCCCTACCTTCTATTCAGTTCTCACCCAAACAGAGGCAGTCACCCTCTCGGTTGTTTCCCTTACCAATAAATCTCTTGTGTGAAGTTTGTTGTACAGTGTGACTTTGTGGTATTCCTAGGCTTCTGGCTGCCAAGATGCCTTTCCATCAAAGCTGTAACCCTTACACCAAAAATGCTAACATTTTTCTTCATCCATCAGGATTCTATCTTCTAGACATAGCGTCACACTCCATCCACCTATCTAAAATGTTCCCACACAACCTAGCCAGAAGTAATACCCCTCTTCCAAAGACACTTTGTACATCATTAAATCTTAAAATATTTCCCCAAATCTTCTAGTATTTGTGCTTTTTAAATGTTTCTCTGGTCATCTCTTATACTGTTGCTTTAGGAAATTCACAATGTATGCATGGTTGCTGGTCAGAAAATCCATGGCAATCCCTCAAATATAACTTAGATACAAAAAATGAGAAACAGAATATAAACCAGAAGATCCATCCAGAGGGGTGAGTGTGTACCCCACCGGACCACCGGATGCCCCGGGAAGAGAGCACAGGCACCCTCCGATCTCCTAAACTTTCTGGCCATTCAGTGGGGGCTTCTGCCCAGCTACTGCCTTTCTCTTCTAATCCCATCTCAGCTTGCCCCCAAGAACCCTCTTCCATCTGCGGGGTCATAGGATCCCCCAATTCAGCCTGCTTCAGGGCTGAGGGTCTAGGGACAAAGTGGTGAGTGCAACTTCTGCAGGAGTTTCTTTGATCCACTGAGCCTGCACCTAGCAAGCCTGCACTTTTGTCTGCGAGGTCCCTGGCCAGGACGTATCCCTGATCCTGTACCAGAAGATCCATCCAGAGGGATGAGTGTGTGCCTGACCAGCCGGCTGGCCACGCCAGTAAGGGAGCACAGGCACCCTCCAATCTGCTAAACTTTGGCCATTCTCTCAGGCTACATAGCCTTTCTCTTCTTATCCCATCCCAGCTTGTCCCCAAGCACACCTTTCCATCTGCGGGGTCCTTAGACCAACCACCATAGCCTACTTTAGGGTGGAGAGGAACTGAGAGACAATTCCAGTGCTGAGGGGACCTAAGAGAGGGCAGACAAAGAAAAACACAGGTAGCCACAGCAAAGATCAGACCAAGTTGCCAAGACTTTCCTAACATCATTTGAAGGCAGAGATGGGCAGGTGCCATGCAAGAATTCCTCCAACAATCTGAAAAGCAACACGACATCACCAGAATCCAGCAGCATACAACAGGAAGACTTGAGCACCCTATCAAGAAGAAGTAGAAGAAATAGATTTAAACATAAAATTACGAAAGTGTTAGAGACCATTAAACAGGATGTGAAAAACTTCTTTAAAGAATGGATGTGAAAGCAGGATCCAAAATTCTGCTGCTTATAAGAAACACACCTCAACCACAAAGACAGACGTCTACTCAGAGTAAAGGGTTGGGAAAAGGTTTTTCAATCAAATGGACCTAATAAACAAGCTGGTATGACTATACTAATATCTATCAAAATTAACTTCAAACTAAAATCAATCAGAAGAGATGGAGATGGACACTTTATACTCATAACAAGAACAATTCATTAGGATGAAGTCTCAATCCTGAATATCTATGCCCCTAATATAAAAGCACCCACATATGTAAAAAAAACATTACTAGAACTCAAGGCCCACATCAAACTACACACACTAATAGTAGGAGACTTCAATACTCCTCTCTCACCAATGGATCAGTTAGTCAGACAGAAACCTAACAGAGAAATAAGAGAACTAACAAAAATAATGAATCTAATGGACTTAACAGACATCTATAGAACATTCCAGCCAAATAGGAAAGAATATACTTTCTTCTCAGCATCTCATGGAACCTTCTCGAAAATTGATCTCATATGCAGTAACAAAGCAAACTTCCACAGATACAGATCTTATTGGATCACCATGGAATAAAGGTAGAATTTAACAATAATTCTACTATCAGAAAGCCTACAAACTCATGGAAACTGAACAGTCAACTACTGAACCACCCCTGGGTCAAGGAAAAAATTAAAGTCTTCCTTGAATTCAACGAAAATAAAGACACAGCATACCCAAACCTATGAAAGCGGTGCTAAGAGGAAAGTTCATAGCTCTAAGTGCCCACATTAAAAAAAAAGGAGAAAGCTCACATTAGTGACTTAACAGCACAGCTGAAAGCTCTAGAGAAAAAAAAGAAGCAGATTCACCCAGGAGGAGTAGAAGACTGGAAATAATAAAACTGAGGGCGGAAATCAACAAAATAGAAACACAGAAAACA
>NC_022009.1:83467136-83467656 GCF_000317375.1 Microtus ochrogaster
TCTTCATCTGGCGAAGGATGGAGATAGAGACAGAGACCCTCATCAGAGCATTGGACTGAGCTCCCAAGGTCCAGTTGGAAGAGCAGAAGGAGGGAGAATATGAGCAAGGAAGACAGGACAGCGAGGGGTTGGTCCACCCACTGAGACAGTGTGCCTGTTCTAATGGGAGCTCACCAAATCCAGATGGATTGGGACTGAACGAGCATGTGATCAAACCAGACTCTTGAATATGGCTGACAATGGGGGCTGACTGAGAAGCCATTGATAAAGGCACTGGGACTTGTTTCTACTGCATGTACTGGCTTTTTGGGACCTTAGTCTATTTGGTTGCGCAGTTTCCTAGGCCTGGATGTAGGGGGGAAGGCCTTGGACTTCCCACAGGGCAGGATTTCCTGCCCTCTCTTAAGGAAGGAGGGGGAGGGCGGAGTGTAAGTTGGGGAGCGGGAGGGGAATGGGAGGTGGGGAGGAAGTGCAAATTTTTGAATGGAAAAAAAAGAAGAATCAGAATATAAAAACTGAC
>NC_022009.1:83468217-83504532 GCF_000317375.1 Microtus ochrogaster
AAAAAAAAAAAAAAAAAAAAACTTAGAGAAAAGCAAGTGAGTCAAAGACTAACAAGCACCAATGGAGCCGTACCTTGTGATGACGTGCAAAAACTGTGGCGTGAGAACTGCTTGCTGAGACTTCTCAGGATACCAATAGACTGACAATAACTCAACAGATTTCACAACCATGTATAGATAGCCCACATGAGGTAATGAGAAGAAACAGAAGAGACTCAGCAGCTCTTTTTCCTGAGATGAACCTTTTCCATCAGGAGGTAAACCTGCATTGGAAAAATGCAAGAGAGACATGCAATGGAGCCAGAAAATAAAAGGAGAGAATCAATATTGTGATTTTCCCATTCAAACTACAGTTTTGATGAGACTAGACTCTATCAGAGACTACAAGGTACGAAGGGGAAGTAGTCAGTAAGAAATGTAAAAAGGAGGAAGTAATTAGGAAAACACCATTTTGCAACAAGTGAACTAAGTTACACTCATTGATGGCTTTAATACTGCAGTGTCCACCAGGAAACATGATGGGGGAAGCTTTGTTAACCAATCACCTCTAAGAAGTAAAACCTAATTTAGGCGTGGCTACCTGGAGTTCAGGAATAAAAACTGGGATGGACTAGGTGCTCACTCTCTTTGAGTGACTGCTGCAGGACACAGCAGAGCTTGGACTTCCTATTCTTGTGGTGTGAGTTTCCCCTTAAAATAAGTAAAAATATAATTATTTATCTTCAAGCTGGTCTGGATATTTCACGAATCAAGTTAACATTTACCAAAGCGCTTTTCAAGAGACAGCAAAACTACTTGCACAATAATAATATCCTGATCAAGCCTAAATCTCCATCAACATGGTCAGTAAAACACAATTATTCGACATTTGTAACTTAAAGTTTTCTAGCATTTCCAAAAAGAAAAAAGAAACAGGACTACTATCTATTAATTTAGCATATGTAAAACACTGCCATTTCAACAAACAATAAACAAAAAACAAAAGTTTTGTATATTGTTACTAAACATTCAAAATCTAGTCTGTGTTTTATATTTATAATATATCTCAGTTTCTATTAGCTATATTTCAAATGCTTAAGGGCAACTTATAGCTAATAATGTACTGAAAAGCATGAATTAAGATCTAATAACTAACTCACTTAAGAAAGTGGGTACAACAGGAACCTGATAAATGATACTGTGAAGAGTCCAATCAGCAAAATTCAGATTAGAGGAAGCTTTGCAGTAAATGTCCAATTTCATGCTACAGAAATACAAAAATAGAAAGAGAAGGCTGATCCCATATAAGACACAGAAATCAATCAAGATGTATAAATCTAACCTGTTTATGTACTTCATTCAAACAAATGAACTTTTTCCTTTACAGGAAAAAATCTTTAGAAGATGAGGAAAGTGTGTACCCTGAAAAGAGACCTGATGACATTGTAAAATTTTTACATAAGAAATATTTTGAATTTGTTAAAATAAAACATACTCAGATCCTGTTTAGAGAAATATTAATAGAGAAAAGGTATAGGTGTTAAAATACTCATCAAAATAAACAAGAATGGACCGGGATATTGCCACGTGTAAGTTGTAGCCTGGGATATAGTGGTTTATGGTACCATTTTCTCACTATCAAAATAAGTTTCATATTTTTATAATCAAAGTTTTTTTCTAAAGTCTTCTTCCTCCTTCTATGATACCCATTGATACTGAAAGTCCAATTCTGCACTTTCTACACCTAGCCCAAAATCATCTCCATTTCTTCTTTCTGTTATGCATATGAGCTCTAGTTGAACAGAACTAATCTCTACATACATGACAATGTTACAATTACTATGTTGCTTCCTCTTATAAAATACCTTACCCAATTCTTCAGCTTCTAAAACACCTACTCACCTAGGACCCAGTTCAAATATAAACCACACATCTACAGTCCTTTTTCCATACAATAAATACTCCCTAGGAGCCTGCTGCAGTATTGTCACTCAAGGTTCTACAACGATGGCAATGCACAAAGCAAGGTAACTTATTTCACAGAGCCCTCACGTTCTAATGATAGGAGCTGGGACAGGTGAAATTACTGGGCACAAGTGAGAAGGAAGCAAGGAGCATGCAATAAACCCCCTTAGGTTATTAGAGGGGGCGTTACAGGCCTGGGGAAATCAATGTGCAAGATGGCAATCCAGCTTTTAATAGCTGCCTAGCACAGGCACACAGGGGGTTGACATGGCTACGCCATACGCAGATGATAGGGTTCACGCATGTGTACAAGGGCTTATCTGAGTCATACATGGATGATGCAACCATGCATACACACATGTAATCCACAGTATGTGGGTCATGTGGGGCCCTTTAACATCCCACAGCATGTGGGAGCCATTAGGCACTTCTGTCCGAGTGATTGTCTGCACCTGCATGACCTCTAGAACCTGGAAGTATCAGCATTATGTGGTTGAAATCATTATATTCCACTTTTTTGTTTATTATAATAATTTGGGGAGTTTAATGGGTGGCAATGGGGTGTTGTCTCCTGTGACTGCTTCCTGCTGATTTTGTGAGCATAGGAGAGTTGAGATGCTTGACCATGTCTTGGGGTAGCTGATTACTTTTGTGTTTTTCCCGGCTCTGCAGAACGGGATGGCTGGCAGCTTGGACCTTGCAAGATGCTGAAAAGGCAGAACATTATGTCTGGAAAAAATTTTAGATCCTGGTGATTAAGGGAGGAGAGTCCCAAGATGGAAGATACAGGGTTGGGGGGTGGAGAAGGAAATTTTTCAGGGGTTCATGAGACCAGGAATGTTAAGGGAAGAATTAAATGATACTTATTCTGGGCGAGTCTGGTACATTTAGATAGGTCCTTTTGGCTCCCTGGAGCTGTGTGGAGAAGTGAGTGTCAGGGTCAGTCCAGGTGAAGGCAAAGATATTTTGAGATTCAGAGCTGAGAGAAATAGAGAAAAAGGCATCCTTGAGACCTAGAACTGAGAAGTGGTTCCTGGGGGGATAGTGGAAAGGAGTGTGTAAGGGTTAGGCACTACAGGATGAAGAGGGACCACCACGGAGTTAATGAGCCAGAGGTCTTGAACCAGGTAATAGGTTCCCTTAGGTTTTATAACAGCAAGTGTAGGAGTGTTAAAGGGAGAAGAGGTGGAGCGAAATAGCTTTTTTCTTAGAAGATCAGAGTGCCCTAAGTGCCCTAAGGCTCTGGAGAGAGAAGGGAACTGAGCTTGGATAATGTACTTACTAGGATCTTGTAATTGGATAATGATGGGGGAATGGTGCTTAGCAACAGAAGGGGTTGGGGTGTCCCAGACTTGGGGGTGCACCTGAGAGGCTTGTAAAGGAAAAGACAAATTGGGACTGGGAGGTTGGGAAGAATAAGGAGGAGGAGGAGGAGGAGGGGAGTTACTGGTGAGTCTGAAGTAAGGTGAATGGAAGGAGCAAATGAAATGGATGCTCCTACTTTTGCTAAAAGATCTCTTCCCATAAGAGGTACTGGGCAGGTTGACAGGAATAAAAATGAATGAGTGAGATAAATACCCCTAAAAACACAGTTAAGTGATGGGGTCTTCTGAGGTAGATAAGGCTGTCCCCCTACCCAACAATAGGGAAACTAGAAGGAGAGATAGGCCCCCAGAATTCCCTCAATACCGAGTATGTAGCTCTGGTGTTTAAGAGAAAGAAGATTGACCATCCTGATACCCATGGCTCCCTGTTACAGATGACGGTTGTGGTTGGGACAAAGGAGCCTGGGCAGCCTCACTCATCTATGGCCAGATTGATTGATTGATTGATTGATTGATTGATTGATTGATTTATTTTGGTTTTTTGAGACAGGGTTTCTCTGTGGCTTTGGAGCCTGTCCTGGCACTAGCTCTGTAGACCAGGCTGGTCTCGAACTCACAGAGATCCACCTGCCTCTGCCTCCCAAGTGCTGGGATTAAAGGCGTGCGCCACCTCTATGGCCAGATTTAGAAGGTCAACTTGTGAATTTTCTGGGTTTGCTGTCTCCATGCCACTATGTGCATGAGGCTAATTGACTGCCCAATATCCTTCCCTATGGCATCTTGGACAAGGTCTCGTGAGACCAAGATGAGGGTTAGGGCATGCTCAGGCCCAGTGACCAGTTCTACCACATTTGAAAAATGGGTCTGGCGGTTCTTGACTCCCAGGGGGCAAGGGAACATCACAGATAGCATCAATTAGGCAATCTGCCACCTCAGCTGGTGGGAGGGCCATGGCTAGCATGTGACAGTGATTGCTCACATGGTACACCTTAAAAGCCAACTCTAAGATTTCTGCCTGCAGGGTCAAGGGGCCTTTCTCCAAAAGTCTAAGTTTAGCTTCAATGTCAGGGTAGCACTGAGGGGAAAAAATTGAGTCATGAGTAACTGTCTGCCTTCCGTGCTTTCTGGATCTAAGTTGTATTGTAACAGAGCTTTAGTGGGGTGTTCCAAAAATGCAGAAGGATTTTCCTTCGTATCTTTTATGACCTCTGAGAGCTTAATTATAGTTTACTGATCTGAGGGCAGCCTTGCAGAGACCAGCCAGGAGGCAAGTCAAAAACTGGTCCCTAGCTAAAATTCCTAAGGTTCCTGCTCAGGGACCACCTCTGCCCCCAGAGGGAGTGTTGCATGTGTGTGGTGAATCTCCTCTGCATGTAGTCTGGCCTGCTCCCAAACTCGCCTGTGCTCCTCAGGAAGTAGGTTATTAGATAGGATCATATAGTTATCATGAAAGGCGAGATTATAAGACTGGGTAATATATTGAAATTGCTTTATAAAAGTGGTAGAACTAGATGTATAGGACCATAGTTTTTGTTCTATATGGGAGAGTTCTGAGAGGGAGACAGGAACGTGTACCCTAATCAATCACCTCTCACAACGGAAGAACTGCAGCCAGCTTGGCTTGGTCAGGGCTGGGTTCCATAGCAGCGTGTGAGCATGTGAGAGGAGGGGTAAACGTGGGTGCCAGAGCTGGGCGGCTGTTGCAGCTAGGCACTAAGAGGAAGAATGATCCAGTGGGGCTGATGGCGTAGTTATTGGGGGGAGAGAGAGAGCTGAAGAGCGAGTGAAGGGAGGTGGCAAAGCAGAGGGAAGTAAAGGAGTGTAAGTATCTGTCTGTTGAGGTGGGGAAGGTGTGGATTCCTTAGGGGGTCCAGAGCAGTAGCTGAAGGAACGGGAGTAGCTGCCCTCTGATGTAAAAAAGACGGGAGTTTGTTAGCTGGGTCCAGAGCAGAAGTGGAAGTTTCTTCCGATGCAGACAGCATAGCCAGGAACATGTAAGCAGGCAAAGAACTTGCAAGGACAGAGAAGGCTTAGGGTTAGAGCTTAGACAGTAAAAGGCTTGGAAATAAAGACTCCTTCCATTTGCCTGTGCACTGACAATAGTTAGAAAGCCCCCTCTCCCCTGTAAGATATTGAGATCAAAGGTGCCATTAGGTGGCCACTTTAGATTGTTATCTAAATTGTAACGAGGCCATTTTTTTTTAGAAAAAAGATGGACAAGTGTGGGTGTCTGTCAGTAGGACATTAAGGCTTGAGGCTTAAAGGCCTCTAAAAGGCATTCCAGGGGGCTAGCTGGATTGGTAACTTAGATGGCTTGCTATCCATAGCTGAAACCACAAAAACCTATAAAACAACGACACCACAAGGCTTATAATGGGACGTCTCCCCCTATAGGCGGGGTGTAAATCGGTGGCAAAAACCACAGGTCCTGTAGGAGAGCATCCTCTGCCTACAGGTGAGGTGCTACAGCCTGATTGGATCTGGTCAGGGCAACTCAGAAGCCAGAGAGGCCAGAGGCTGCACTTAGCGGCCTTTAATGGTGTGGGGGGAAAAAGATAAGAAAAAGAAGAATCTAGGGACCCTGGGTCCCCAGTCGCAGGAGGACTGACCCTGAATGGTCCAAACATGATTTTAGCTAAGGGATGCAATCCAGAGATGAATGTTAGTGAAGGGCTCAACTGCAGCCTTAAAGACCATGGTTGGGGGCTGTCCCCCCATTTCTAGGAACACCAGAAGATTTCCAGGAGCTCAATGGTCAATTCCTCTGGTTCAAAGAAACAGTTAAGCTGACCAGAATGGGGAAAGCTCACCACTTGAAGTCGGTGGTGTGCAGAGAAATCACACTCAAGCAAATGGAACACATGGTCGCTGTGAAAAAAATACCCAGTTCTGGATGCTGAGCACGGGAGAGGGGCTTGGACTCACAGCACTCTGGCCCGAGTGAGAAGGAAACATGGAACATGCAACAAACCCGCTTAGGAGTTTACTAGAGGGGCGTTACAGGCCTGGGGAAGTCAGTGTGCAGAGAGAGAGGAAGATGGCGAGTCCAGCTTTTAAAAGCTGCCTAATGCCTGCGCACAGGGGGGTTGACGTGGCTACGTCATACGCAGATGATGAGGTTCACGCATGAGTGCAAGGGCTTAACTGAGTTATACATGGATGATGTAACCGTACATGCGCACAAGGGCTTAGCTGAATCATAAGTGGATGATGCAATCCATAGCACGTGGGTCATATGGGGCCCTTTAGCATCCCCAGGGGCCATTAGGCACTTCTGTCAGAAGGCTTGTCTGCACCTACATGACCTCTAGAACCCAGAAGTAACAGCCTCATGAGGCTGAAATCATTATAACAGAGAACAAACAAGTAAACTAAAGTGAAGAGAGATTTTTGGATGGAGAGAGCCAAGGGTCTGAGTGATAGCTCAGCAGTTAAGAGCTCTTGATGTTCTTACAGATGGCCTGAGTTCAGCTCCAAGCAACAAAGTTGGGTGGCTCCTAACCACCTGTGACATCTTCATTGGCCTCTGGCAGTACTACACTCACATGCACAAGCCCACATTCAGACACACACACACACACACACACAAAATTAAAATAACAGTAACTCAAACTGAGAAAACCAGAGAGAAATCCTCTGTGATAAGGTGACATTTGAGCTGTGCAATAAATGATGAAAATACACCACTCACATGGGATCAGAATAAAGCATATTCTAGGTCTAGGTAGAAGAAATAATAGATTTTACAGAAAAGGATGTTTGGCATATCTGAGGAAGGCAGAAAGGCTACTGTTGATGGAGAACAGTAAGCAGGTCAGGCTGAGACAAAATGAATCCAGAGGTAGGTAACATTGGCAATGGAATAATTGGACTTTTTGTTCCAGCTGTTATGGGAAGTTCACTAAATGAAAGAGTTGACCCTCTGCCTGGCTACTGGTCCTGTCTGATCTCCAGCCGTGTATCACATCCCCCTTTCCTTTACCCTGGTTCTGTCTGATCTCCAGCCATGTATCACATCCCCCTTTCCTTTACTCTGGTCCTGTCTGATCTCCAGCCATGTATCACATCCCCCTTTCCTTTACTCTGCTTTGTTCTTGGCTCTTTCAGTTCCTCAAATAGACTCTCTGCCAAGCTTTGGGGCTTCCTCTACTTAGAATATTCTCTTCTCCTCCCTTTGCTGAACCAAGACTCAGGAAGCACTTTCTTAGACACCAGCGAAAGTCTTTTACTACAGGCTTTGGCTACCAGGTTCCCTTCCCACAGTGTCTAACAATTTTAGTGTCTAATTTTATCAGAGGGCTCAGTTCCAAGAAGGCTGAATGGAATTGGCAGAGGAAAGGAGGAGGGAGACACAATCTGAGGGTAAATTGAGATGGCTGCCAGCAGTGTTTATTGAAAAAAGAATACCTTTTGTACCTAATAGTTTAGCCACAGGAAAGACGGAAAGCAGACTCAATGATTCAGGGACAGAAAGCCACCAATACCTTTAGAGCATTTTTCCTGGGACAAAAGCTAGTATCTAAATGTCTATTGTTCTTCAAGGCTCAGTAACTCTACCAGGAATCCTCAGCAAGGAAGGGCAACAAATTCATCCACCCAGAGATAAGGAGAATGACTGCTTTAACCAAATCAGAACATTCCTCAAGGTCCAGAGGAAGTGGAGACCCTGATCCAAAAGCCTGACCTCAGGAAAAGGACTTCCTCTGGGAACCAGACACTCCACAATAATTTAAGAGTATTTTCATTCCTCAAGGGGATAAGCACTAAGTTGTTTCCCAATTGTGTCCCTTTGTGTCTTAGTTTTATTGTGTGAGCCTGTTCCCCACATAAAGTCCAAAAGTGGAAGGTCCTGAGAGATTGCTCTTTTCCCATTATACCTCAGGACTGAGCTCTTGCCCTTAATGGCCTCAGGCTCTGGATCTGGATTTTAGGTGTTTCATACTTGGAATCAGGAGTGTCTAGTAAATCTCTAATTTTTCTGTTCTTGGTGTAATTAGAAGGGCACAATGGGATTCATTGTTCTTTGGTGACAGGAACTTTTTTTTCCCAAAGATTTATTTTGTTTAAAGAGTCTGCTGTTTTATACATGTTTGTCCTTCAAAGCTCTCATAAAATTTTCCAAGGCATAAGGAAACTCTTAGAATACTGAGAACCATTAAAAATGAAAGTAAAAAGGTGCTGGAGAAGTGTGGTCTGCAATGTCAAAATGCTGAAACTTTGTCAAGCAGCAGTGGTGGTCATGTGGTCCACACCACAATGTTATCAGTATTTGATGAGTATCTGCTTTTACCATTAGATAACTAATTTCATAAGTGCAAGCACGTTGCCTACTTTTGTCTAGTACTCAGATCAACAAAAGTAGCTACTCAATGCTTACTTAAAAAAAAAACTCATAAAGACATTGGATTACAGCAACATTTATATTTTTTCAAAAACCATCTGAAGATGCTGAGCAAGTGCAGAGCCTCTGGTATCAATCTTGTTGCTCACTAGAAAAAGTTTTGGGTGCCAGAGTCCAAAACAGTCCAATTAAGTCAGAATGATAATCACCAGCATTATTTTAACAGGGGGTCTTATATAGCCCCACGCTAGCCTAGAACTCAGTAGCCAGGTGGATGACCTTGAACTTCTGACCTTCCCTGCCTCAACCTCCCAAGTGCTGACATCGGGTGTGTATACCACCACGCCCTGTTTATTCAGTGCTAGGAATCAAATCCAGATTTTATTCATGCTAGAAAAGCACTTGGTCAACTGAGCTATATCACCCATACCAGTATTTTAAATATAAGTAATTACAATGTACAGCAGTGTCGAAAACTAGTACTCTGAATGAGTTTCCACTCAGACCAGGTTTTCCCACTTTGCTTACAACACCAACGCCATCCTACAAAAGTCTGTGCCGTACTCAGCTGGAACCTAGATAAGACGTGTCCTCCAACGTGCTCACAAATTTCTTTTACTGGGTCCACAGACTATTCAAAACCAAAACAAACAATCAAAGAAACAAAAGAACAAAGTTTTTTCTGGTCACACCCTCCTAGTGTCTTCACTTCTCTTCACCAATAAAATTTTGCTTTCCCCAGGAAGTCTCAGCAGAAGAAGCAAATCTAATGTCTTCACACTGAACTTCCCCAAGCCCAGGCCCTTGTCAAACCTCTCTGCACTCAGCCATACTTACCTGTTTGGTGAATAGGTAGCAGCTGAAGCGAATGTAACTTGATGTTATCAGACAAGACATAGAATGAAATATCAGGAGCAAAACGTCTGTGGGTTTAAGAAGAAAAAGAGGAGAGATCTAATTTCTATACACTTTAAGCAGGTACGTAAATATTAAATGCTGGTGAATAAAAGTTGTTCTCATACCTATATAGCAGGTGCTGAACATTTGAATATTTTGCTTTTTCATCTGCTAATCCTGTGGACTCCAGTTTAACAGATATTCCAGACTGTTCACACTTTTCACCAAGAAGCTCCATGGGTTTTAGGCAGATGACAAAATCTGATTCAAGCTGTGAAGTTTCATTACTGACATCTTAAAAAATAACATTTTAGAGTTTAACAACTATAAGTACTACCAGTCACCTGAATGAATATTAGACATGGCATGTGCCTTATGTTTCTACTGCTGTGATAAAACATTACCACCAAAAGTCACTTGGATAGGAAAGGGTGTATTGTAGTTTATAACTCAGACCATACTCCACCCCTGCTGGAGTCAGGGCAGGAACTCAGGGTAGCAGCTGATTCAGATGCTATGGAAGGGTGCTGCTGACTGGCTTGCTCCCCATGGTTTTCTCAGTCTGCTTTCTTACACACCCCACTACCACCTGCTCACAGGTGGCACCACCCACAATGGCTAGACCCTCTCGCATCAATAATTTATCAATAATGCCCCCCCCCCCTGAGAGGTTTGCCTACAAGTCAGTCTTGTGGAGACATCATTTCACTAAAGCTCACTCTTTAAAAATTCTAGCATGAGTCAAGTTGGGGAACAACAACAACAACAAAAAAAAAATGGCAACCAAAGCAAAGATATCTAATGTCATTTAATATCAAATACAAGACAAAAATTAGAAACTCATGTAGGCCAGGTATAGGGACTCACACAACTATAATGCCTATACTCAGGAGCCTGAGACAGGAGGATTCCTGATTTGAGGCAAGCCTGAACCAAGTGAGTTCCAGGTCAGTTGGAAACATATGGAGATGCTGTCTCAAAAAAAAAAAAAATGTTCTTAGAAACCCTCATCTAATACAGTTGCTCCATTACAGACATATAACAAATACATGTAGAAACAAAATAAGCTATGAATAGTCACAAACCCAAAGCAATGTAATAAGAACACCCAAACCTGTTAGAAAAGTGGCAAACCATAGACACTGGGGTTCTTTAGAAAGTCAAAGTCATCATTTACCTTCTGTCTGTTGCAATTGGTTGTTGGTTTTTTGTGGGTGGTGTTTAACTTTCTCTCCATTTGTAGGGTCTGACTCCAGTTTCAGGATTAAGACTTCTAAGTCAGACATGACAGCGACATATCCAACACAAACAGAAATTTCAACAGGAGTGATATTATCTATGTGTATAATTAATGAACGTTCAAAGTCCCACATTGAGAATTCCTCATTAATGATCCAATACTTCAAAGTAAATAAGACTAACTTATTTGTGCAGCCAACAAGTAGATCTCCCTTCATAGGACAACATGAAATGCATAAAGGGTCCTCAGACAGTGGAATTTCAATTATAGACATCTGGTCTCTAAAGCTTTCACAGAAGGGCGCCTCCACATTGTGCCCGACCATTCGAATGCAGACACGGGAGTTTTCAGTCCTCTTACTCCTCCAATTCATGTAAGCACGCAGGAAGGTAGCTTTGTTTTTCTCTTCAATTGCTACCAGATAGTCTCCTAAAAAGGAATCAAGATTGCATTTGAATTAGAATTTGAAATTCCACTGCTTAATTTGCTGCCTGAAAATGGAATGCATAACATAACACAACACGTGGATCACCGACTGGAAGGACCAGAGATACCCTCTAAGGAACAGAGATATGTGTTACGTTACATCAGTCACTCAAGTTCATCCTCTTGCTGCAGTTGGAAGCTCTATTGTCACAGCTGCAGCAATATTCATGTAGCTTAGAAAATTCAGGTTTTAAAAGAATTAAGGGACTCTTGAGTTTAACAGAATTTACATTTGACATTTCCTTCCCTTTCTAGAGAAGTCACAACTCAGAAAAGTAAGAAAACTAGAGATACCAAATAAAATATAAAGCCAAGTCAATATTCCTTTAACTATTGATTATATGGGATAATTTTAACTGTAAAACTGGTTAAGTACAAAATGAATGCATGTTACCCTCCCCCATCAGTTTCACCCTTAAGGACTAACGTTCACAGTCTGGTGTGTGACCTTCCAAATACTTTCTTATAAACATGGATTACAACAAGGCTTTTTGTCTTTTTCATACATCACAACAATCTATTTAACAATATGCCATTTTTAAATTCATGTTTAACTTAATAATCACATTTTTTGTAACAATACCTGCTTTATGAATTAACAACCTCAAGCATATAGGTTAGCAAGTTTCTTTAAGGAAAAAGGTTCAAGTAACTACACAGCGTAAACATAAAATAGAAATCACCTTCAATTATTTAAACAATAAATATATCTTTTCCCCCATGGTGATACACAGCTATCCACCACCCACCATCCCAACATAACATACAGACATGTGGATATCTATAAAATATGTTATAAACACATGTGCCATAAATATTTATTAGTTCACCTATTAATGTAGGGGGATTACCACTATATTTCATAACAAATAAGCCTATATGTATATAATTTGTTTTTTGTCGGAAATTTATGTTTGGCTACAGACCAAGAGTATTTTAAGTTTTATTAGAAACTGTCAAGTTACCACCATAATTAGATAATGGAAGTTCACACTGCCAGCAAAGGTATTTACACATGCCTGTTTCCTACCATCTCACGGTAAATAGGATATATCCAGTCTCACTTCGGACTCACTACATAGACCAGGATGTCCTCAGACTTGCCATGATCCTCCTGCCCTGGCCTTCTGAGTGCTTATGCCATCATACCCACCTACTTTGTGGTAATTTTAAAGTAAGGAACTATACTATGGGATTTGAGTATATCACTGTGACTTTAATTTGCATTTCTCTGATGATTCGTGATGTAGAGCCTCTTTTGTGTGCTTTTGGACATTTGCATGCTTTCTTCAGAGAACTGTATATTCCAGTCCTTTGCTGTATATGCACTGCTAGGGATCAAACCCAGCACCTCATGTGTGCTAGGCAAGTGCTCTGTCAGTTGGCTATATACTCCAGTTCTGTTTGCTCATTACAAAAATAAATTAATGTGTTTTCCTCTCACCAAGTTAGTTTATTATATATTTTAGACCTGTCTTTTATCAAATATATGATTTACAAATATTTTTTAAATCCTTAGGATATCTCTTTCCATATATTGGTAGAATAGATACACAAAAATCTTTAATTTTGATGATGTCCAATTCAAAATTATTCTTTGGTTGCCTATAATTTTTTATATCACATTTAAGTTAGAAAATGACATTTAAAAATAAGGACATTTGTTTAGTTACAATAAAAATCTTTTAACTCATATACACTATAAATATATAATGTCCACATATGAAATGAGGTGACTGTAAGTTGTAGGTCAAGTCCATATTGTATGATTTCAGATTGATGACTGGTTCTGTAAATGCTACCATAGCACTTGCTAAACAGGCCTCCTTAACAAGCCTCATTAGCCAACCTATAATGTTCTCTGTAAATCTTTACAAAAGCCCTTCAGGATAAATATCTTTCTTCCAGTTTTGTAATTCAGCACTCTGATGCTCAGAGTATTATTAACAACAACTTGCCTAAGGCAACAGTCGACAAATGATGGGCCATCATTTAGTCCAAAGACTTATGCTCATGCTGATAATGGTTCTACAAGGGTTCATATAACCTTTAAAGGGAGGGCCCAACCTAAAAAGAAATTATGTTCCTGGTACATCATTAAATATACAGGGTGAGGTGGGGGAGGGTCACTGGTTCAGTATACTTGTGCTAAAATGTTAAAGAATAACTTGTGTTGGTTCAATACATACAAGGGGAGTTGTGTGCTTTTCACTTTTTTGCCCCACCACCCACAAACACCTTATAAACACATGTCCCACAGCAGGGACTTCAACACTGCACTGTTCACTGGGTCTCTCTCTGCCTGTTGGTTATCCTTCCTCTTCATATCATAAATGCAGCCTAAATTCTATTTCCATTATCCCTGATGATGCTAAAAGTTCAAAACTTACCTTCTAAATTGTTACCTACTTTTTCCCTATTTGAGGTGGGAGTCCCCTCTCTATGCTGTCAATACCATTGGTTAATAAAGAAACTTCTTTGAGCCTATAGCAGAACAGGGCAGAACAGAGCAAGGGTGGGGTGAAGGGACTAAACTGAATGCTGGGAGAAAGAAGGCGGAGTCAGTGAGAAGCCATGTAGCCCTGTTGGAGCCAGATGGAACTTTAGCTGGTAAGCCACAGCCACATGGCGGTACACAGATTACTAGAAATGGGTTAAATTAAGATGTGTGGTTATTTCAGGAGTTTAGGTGACCAGAAAACAAACAAGTGGCCAAGCACCCTCATACAATACGTAATGTTCTTGTAATCATTCATCATTTCAACTTGATTGAACTAAGAAAGACCTTAGAACACACCTCTGGTTGTTTCTTATGAGGACATTTCCAAAAGTAACTAGATCATGAGCACTGCCCTAATGAATGAATGCATTAATCCACTGGTAAATTTAAAATCTGGAGATCTTAATATGGTGAGCGTAGAACTGTAGAAAGGAGTTTGGCTCAATAAAGGGGACATCTGGAAGGAAGATCACTGCTGAAGAGGAAGCTTCTAGAAACTCTGCTTTGCCCTAGTTCTTTCCTGTTACTGCTTCACTTTACTCTCTGGTCACCATGATGTGAGTTCTCCATAACACAGTAGACTCACACCTCTCAAACTATGAGCAACATAAATCTATATTCTTTCAAATTGTTTATGTCAATTATGTCAAACTTCAGGAACCCCAGGAGTGACTTACATAGTGTACACATTTTACAGAAGGAGAACAGCATTTAACTGATTAGGAAGTGCATCTGATTGTTTTAGCACCAAGTGTATGTTGGCGGGGTAGGGGGTGAAGCAAAACTGTCAAAAAGACATGATCTGATCACTCAATTGTATGGTGAAGGGGAAAGTTTGATTGACAATAAGAGAGAGAAAAGCTAGAAGATCTGAAAGAGTTGAGAGCAGAGAGAGAAAGAAGCAGATGACTGGACATGGCCAGGGCTATCTGCAAGAGAGAGAATAGCAGGGGATAGGAAAATAGAGAGAGTAGTGAGAATAGCAAGAGCAGAGAATAGTGAGAATAACCAGGTTCTAAGTAGGACGAGAGCAACTGTGGTGAGGGAAGCCTGAGCTGAAAGGAGCTTAGGTTAGAGAAGGAGGTGAAGAAGGCTAAGACGCTAGCATGGACTCTGAAATATGTAACGGGTACTTGTGAGTAGGGACTGAGGGAGCCAAGAGGCTAGCCTGGACCTTGATATGCTGACACATACCACAGGTAAATTGGAAAACCATAGATCCCTTTTGCTGGAGGTAAGGGAGATGACTCCTTTTGAACCGGCTTCACAAGTTCCTGAGGCATGTTAGCTTTTATCTCACTGCCAGAAATACCCCTATATACTCCTCATTTCTGCATATTTGGACAGCTTTTTAGAGTTTTGGAATTGGGCCTGACAGTAAGAAAAAGAAAATGCTTTGTGCTTGGGTAGAAGATCTATAAAACATTATAGTAAATATAAATATGGAAATTTTTCTGATTTTTGACAAGGGTAGATTTGCTACAGCAGAGGACACTGAGCACTAAGAATATAAATCCCCTGGTCCACGTACTGAGAATATGAACACAAAGCCAAAGGACAAGTCAAAGATAGGTTTTTCTGGACATAGGCACAGTCAGGAGTCAGTCTATTAATGTTTGGTCATGCATGGATTAAAAGAAGTTACACTCAAAGGTTCAACTGTGAACTGGAGCTACCTTTGAGTTATATGGGCCGTGACGCTAATACCATCCCACATGACTCCTAAAGTTCTTTTAGGCAGCCAACTTAATTATAAAAGCATTTCTGTTCTTCAAGGTTTCGTTAATGAGGTTATCACAGTTTAGTGCTAGCCTCCTGCAGTTGGAGTGGCTCAAGTCTTTAGTACACAGCTGGCCAAGCATTTGATATCTTCCAGAAAAACTTCACTGTGTTTCTGAAGGTGTGGTCCAGGAATGAGAACCTTCTTCTTTTTTTTTTATTCTTATAATTTATTCTAAATAGTTCTTAGGCAGAGCTACTGCAATGGAAGGAACCCAGGAATCAACACTAATGACAGGCAAGAAAACCACCCATCACCCATTGCTTCAAATTTTAGAATAAAACTCCCTTTAAAAGAGTAAGGCAAATTGTGTAAATATACAGCCCATGTCTTTGTTTTACACACACACACACACACACACACACACACACACACATACACACTTAAGAATTTGCAAAAGTCAAACCATCAATAAGTAATACATAGAAGGGCTGGCTATGATCTGGAATATTTTTTGAAGGAGAGCATACCGTGAACTCCAGGGTATCATTTTCCCTCTTCTTTCTTTTGTGTGAGGTTGGAGAATTTTTACATTCATATTTTTTTAAGGGTCTGGCATAAGTTGTACCCAGCTACAGGCCTTTAATTCAAGACGTCAGCATTTCCTTGCCCCTGCAGGCTGTGATGCCTATGTTGAGTGTTTTTTGTTTTGCTTCCAGACAAGATTATCTGTAGCTGAGGCTAGTCTGGAACTCACTAAAATAACAAAGGACTTCCTTAAACTTCTGATGCCCCACCTCCCCACCCCGCCTCCACCTCCCAGATGCTGAGATTACTAGTTGAACAACCTCAGAGAGGAAGCTTGGACCCAAGGCTTCAAGCAAACTAGGCAAGCACTCCACCAGGGCGCTCCTGCCTATCTGTGGTTGCTATGACAACTGCACAAAGCGCCTTCAGCACTTAGATGCCAGACCCGCAGCAGCCAGCGGAGAAGCTCTAGCCCCTTCCCCACCCAGAGCCCCGCCCCAAAGCCGCTCCTCACCGACTTCACTGTAGGCCATGCGCAACACCCTGCCCAGCGTGGAGAAGGCGCAGCGCAGCTGGCATGACTCTGCTCCCTGCACAGCGAACGCCTCCACCTTGCAGCCCGAAGCCACGAACAGCGCGTCCAGCCCGCCGCAGCATATCTGCTCCGGCTCCCGCTGGCAGGGGACTACCTGCTGCGACCCAAACGGGTGCAGGTTGTACAACTGCACCATCTTGGCAACTGAACAGCAGAGCGGCTTCCGCAAGCAAGCAAGCTGCTCCGGATCACGTGAGCGCTCTGCCCCCGCCCAGAGTTCGGCTTCTTAAAGAGGCTGTGCGGGTGGAGTTAGGTGCACAGCACTGGGCGGGTGCGATACATCGGGTTCTTCTCTTGAATTTTCACTTTACTGCTTCTGGCTGGACTGGTATCTGGAAGCTTGAATGTATTTTATTGGATCATGTGCTGGTTTGTGCCTGAATCAACTTCATGGTTTCACTCTTGTTTTCCCATAGCGTAGCATTTGAGTTTCTGAAGGATGGAGCTGCAAAACCTGAAGTAGGTATATGCCTCCAAACTTAGATTGAACACGCCAGAGTTGATCTGAAATACTGTAGATTTTACAATGGTTTTGTTGGAAAGGGCAAATCCTTTAAGATGCTTAACAAAAAAAGATATTATTGAATGAAAGAATCTGTGAACACTTTGCAGGCATTTGGCAAAACATTCCTCTAAATCGGCAGATAATAGAAGTGAAAGAGGAAAATGTCCCTGATGATCAGTCTAGTGTTCATAAATATACCCTGTATAGAAGAAACTTGCAGTCTGAATTCCTTTATTTTGGGAGATTTAATAAACCAGATAGTATAATAATTACAACAATTGTAGAAAATGTGTATGTATGCATGCATGTATGCACGTATGTGTGTATGTATGTATTGATTGACTTAGGGCTGCTCTTTTGACATTGGGAAAAAACTGAAAAGAGCAAACTTCGCTTCCCATGTTGAACACCTTCGTGATTATTTCAGGGCTAAGCAGCCGGGAACAAACAAGAGGCCTCCTCCTACAACACTGCATTTGCTGGAGAAACTGGGTGAATTATACAGGTATAAATAGTACACCAGGCTGACCATTGTTGTTGTTAACCCTTCTGGAGATTGCTACAAATCTGGATCTATTTCCTCAGCAGCCTAAGGAGGGTAGGCTCTGTAGATGGGACAGGCTATGCAGGAAGGGCAGGCTCTGTTGAGAGAGCAGGCTTTCTAGTGGGGGTAGGCTCTGTGGGAAGTGCAGGCCCTGGATCTTGGAGTTTTTATTCTCAATTCTCTGTGTGAGCCAAACTCCAGGATATCTAAGCTGCATAATGTATTGAGAATGAATGGCACAAAATGACATGTATTTCTATTTTTTTTTAGTACTACATATCCTAAAAGAACTTTCTGGAAATGTAGGAAAGGTGGGTGTGGTGGTACAGTCCATCTGTATAATCCCAGCATTCAGGACGGTTAATCTAGTGGATCAGTCTGGGCTACTAAGCAACACCTTAGAAACAAAAATGAAACATTAACTTCATTGTAGAAGTCTCCTTCCTGAAGACTTTCTCAAAGTGATGGATAGTTTCCACAACACTGAGCAGTACCAACAGGTCCATGAGAAGGAACCAGGGTGCCTGCAAAACTTCAAGCCCCAGAACTGAGGTTTCAGGTCTCCTTTATTCATAGATATGGAAACTGATGGTGTGTGAAGTAACTACAGCTTCAAAGGGCTCCTCTATTTCCCTCTCTATACTCTCTTCACCCATTTAGTTTTTACTCTGCTAATTGGCGCAGGAAAGTCAGTCTTCTAATTTTATTGTCCTTAGGATTTAGAGGCTGTTACATCCAAAACCAAAAACAAACAAACAAAAATTGGGGACAAATGGCCAGCTCTGGTACCTATTAGCATACCAAAGGGCATGCTGACCTCCAGGCTCCCTCAGCATTGCAAATATCTGTTACAAAAGAGTTTAGGCTGGCATCACGTCTCTTTAACTGGGCCCACATCTTACACTAAACCTCTCCAGCTCATAGGCTTCCCTTCCCCCAGTTTCTGATTCCAGTATAATCCTGACACTTCTGCTATGCACTTGTTGCTCTCTCTCTTTTGTCTTCCTTATCTCCACCCCCTTAGCCAAGTCTATTCTGCTGATTGTGTTCAGTGCATGACATTCTCTCCCTTACCTTGACTTTTATATACAATAGGAACCTTTCTTTTAACCATACCTCGAAGCAGCCCTGTTCTCACTTTATGTATCTGGTACTGAAACCTGGGATGGGGCATAAGTGGACCTCTTTCTAAGGGACCCAGTCTCCTAACTGAACCAAGTTGCTGATTTGACTCTCCTATGATATATATAACAACACACACATATATATCTTAGAAAGATACACACACATAAATCTTGCAACACACACGTGTGTGTGTGTGTGTGTGTGTGTATACACATACGTACAGATATAGATATAGGTATATATGTTGTAAGCCATGACTTCCCCACCATTATTCTGGGAATCTGAATTAGCTTAGGAACTTGCTGAGTCATCTTGGGTGCTGTTTCTTGAAAAGACTGTCTTTCCCGACCCTTGCTCTCTCCTCTTCTACAGGATGTGAGCCCAGAGCTGCCTGTTTTGTCTATTACTATAAAAGCCACATCCACCACTATGTTAGGATACTCCTTTCGCCCTCCTGGCCCCATCACATGGAAAAGGGATGTCTCTCCTCTGTGATTTGGGACATTTCTGACAGGTCTCTCAGTCTGCTTGGAGATGCTCTGGATTTGGAAAATCTGGTCATGAGGACCTTACCCTTCTCTCTCCTACTCTTCCTCCCCCTTTTTCTTCTCCCCACATGTTTTCAACCCATTTCTAGAACTCCCTTACCTCTCCAAAATAGCTGCCTACTCTGTCTCTTCCTGACACCCTCATGGGACTCTAAGTCCTACAGCTTCCTTATGTCTTTCTGGACCTATATGATATTGGAATCCTCACTCAGTTTTGTCTGCCACCCTTTTTCTTTTCCTCCTCAGTGTCAGAGATTTCATTAAATACTCACTATCTTACTGTTGATAAGAGGTTTCTGTACTGCCTGATTGGTTCAGCCCCAGAGAAACACACAGAGGTCTACATTAACTGGCTGGTCTATTAGCTCAGGCTTCTTATTAACTCTTACATCCTACATCCTACATTAACCCATAATTCCTGTCTGTGTCAGCCACATGGTTTGGTACCTTTTATCAGTGAGACATTCTCATCTTGCTTCCTCTGCATCTGGGTTATGACTGCAGACTGAGTCTTTCCTCTTCCCAGACTTCTCCTGTTCTTGTCACCCCACCTCTACTTCCTGCCTGGTTGCCCTGCCAATACTTCCTGCCTGGCTACTGACCAATCAGAATTTTATTAAAATAACACAAGTGATAGAATACAAGACCATTGTCCCACAGCATCTAACTACAAATGGCTTGGCCTCTGTACAGCTCAATGGCCACAGATGTCACACCCAATTTTCAAATTCTCACAGATTATAACAACTTCTGAAACCAAACAACTGCAGAGGGCATCTCCTCCTTGCTCATAACACCATATGGCAGATGAGGGTCCGGGTCACATCTCTTGAGTGCTGCAGCTGCTGAGAGGTAGATGAAGTTCTCTTGCTCTCATGACCTCAGGGTGAGCTCTTCCACCCTGCCACAGGTGGCAAGGGGCTAAGAAGGGAGGACATCTTTCCTTTGCCCTCAACACCACGTTGCAGACAAGGGACTTAGGGCCAGCTCTCCCATAATCACACCCTGCCAGCAATGTCAGCACTATGGTGCTACCCAGGTGAGGTACAGGGTATGCTCTCCTGTTGCGGCCTAAGGGCTCTGATAATTATTAAAATTCAATACTAATTAACCAAGAAGAAACTATAGTCAGCATTAATTTTCCATCACCTTTTTTATTCTTCCAGCATTTTCTCAAGGAATGTATGTATGTAAGAAAAAAGTTATAAATAACATTTTTTCTCTTTTCTTATTTTCAATGGTTCTCTTTCTGTATGTTTTTTGTGGGTATGTGAATGCATGTGTGATAGATATTTTGTTCATACATGCAGAGATATACATACTGAAGTTACAAGAAATTGTTGGGTGTCTTGCTCTATCACACTCTTCTGTATTTCCTTTAGATAATCTCAGCCCCAGAGAAAGCCACATATCTTATTTATTTTAGACATTTGGCAATAAATAGCATAATTAGAAAATTATATGGTAATTTGTAATGCATAGATTCAATAGAAACGCAAATATATTCATTTTCATATTGTAGACAAAGGCTGCTCATTTGTTTTCTGGCTGCTCAGACCTGAATAATCACATAGAAACTGTATTAATTACAATACTGTTCATCTTATTAGCTCAGACTTATGAACTAACTCTTACATCTTAAATTAAACCATTTCTATCAATCCATGTACTGTCACAAAGCTGTGGCTTATGTAGGTATGGTTCTGGTGTCTGTTTCCTTTGACAGCAACATGGCATCCCTTTGACTCTGCTTTCTTTATATATCTCTGTTCTGATTTCCCAGCTGCTCTACTCTGCTAAGACATTGGCCAAAACAGCTTTATTCATTATCCAATAAAAGCAACACATATACAGAAAGACATCTCACATTAGCATAAATTTGAGCAGTAGCTAAGGAAGCACTGTTGTGGACATTTTGAGTACAGTATTCAGATGAATCCTCAGGTGATAATGTTGTCTATAGATGAATGATGGCAGCCTCTTTGGCAAAAGAAGCTTTTATAGAGCTTCTTTTCTACATGATTACTTGAGTAAATACATTGGTTTTATGGCTGAAAAAATGATGCTGAAATTGACAGTTCGTTGCCTTTATTTGGGGGTTTATGTTTTTGTTTTAAGTAGAAAAAGATACTAAGTCTTGAGAGAATCATGTTATACAGAATTTTATCTTTTAGTTTATTGAGGATGGCTTTATTAATTTTACATATAAAATGTAATAAACTGTGATTGGTAATACATGCTACTGTGGAGGATGAGACTTCTGCCTCAGGGTCAAAGTTGACTTAGACTATGGATTTATTTTAAGGCAAAGCCTGGGCAACTTTTTTGAGTCCTTGTTACAAAGATATAAGTAAAATAAAGATTGAGAACATAGTTTTCTGGTAGAGAGCTTGCCTACACTGAATAGGCCATAGGATTCAATATTTCCTACTTAAAAAAGTCCAAATGTTGCCCTTTGTACCATAATACATCATGAAGAGAGTACAATGTTTGAAAAAAAAATGTCATCGTTATCTTTACTTTTCTTGTTGGAGACATGTAATAATTGCTTCAGATTCTATCAGCGAGGGCTATAGTAGAAGAATGCCTGCTTAAGATGCTCAAAAATTCCAGAAAAGATGATTCACTTTCAAATCAATCTTCTGCAAGGCTGATTAACTGTTTAGAGCTACAATGATGGTGCAAAGCTTAGAATGCTGCAATCCTGGAGCCAAACAATCTTGGCTACACTTTAGCCTCCTTGATAGCCATATATTGTCCTCCTCTGTACTAAACACATTTTTGTGACCATTTGGTAAATCATTTGGAATGTACAAGCAGCACTAGTTTTCAATAAACTAAAATGGTAAGAATAACGTCAGCACCTTAGGCTTATAACAAAGGTTTTCTGTTATACTTTTTTTTCACCTCCCTAACAGGCCCACCAAATGTATTTGAAAAGTGTCTTGATTTACAACTTTATTTGTTTTGTTAGTACAAAACTTCATAAAACAAGTTCAATGGGAATATAGCTTTTAAGGTTATCTGAACCTGTGTTCCCAGGCCATGTTCCCTGGTATTTGCCTCTCAATCCTGTTAAAGTAAATTGTTTTCTGTTTGTTTCTTCTGTTTTATTATTGTTGTAGACATTGATGTTTCCCAGGATGCCATGCCAACAGCCCACCCTCAAATGCCCTCATTGCACTGCTGGTTCACAGATCATCATTATTTAAGACAATGAACACACACAAGCCACTTAAGAACTATCTTATTCTGGGAGGAGCAGAAGCATGAACAGTGGTGGTTTGCCATGCGGTCCCACATGGGAGGAGCAGACACATGAGCAGCAGTAGCACAACCAGGTGACAGAAGTCTAAAACTTATATTTTCACAAATCCAAAGAATTCTTGTCAGTTCCAGGGAGCCGAATTGAAAAATCCACCTTAAACATGTCAGATATACCCTTCTCAATTCCCTGGTCCAGAAAGTTTTTTTCTCTTCCTAAACTTAACTTTGTCCTCTGTTCTCCAACACTATGCCAGCTCCATGAGACACCAGACAGTTCAGTACCACAAACCCTGGACAGGAGTAAAGTGACCATCTACCCCAGGATGTGACCAGCACCCAGGTTTATCAGGTAATGCCAAGGACAATGCTGACAAATAAGCAGGAAGCAGTCCTGAGAATCCGCTATCCCAAATCCTTTAACCTGTTGTGCCTAATTTCCTGCCTTTTTATTTTAAGAAAGAGAAGAGAATGTTAAAATGTGCTGGACTTTTCTGTCACCTGGGTATCCTGTCCCTTTAAGAGAAGCCATGCATTCTCCCAACCCCACCCCTTCCACCAAGGGAAGTGCACATACTCTCTCTTTCCATCTCTCTCCTGAAGAGGTAACCTCTGCTCGCTCTCTCTCTCTCTCTCTGTCTCTCTGTCTCTCTCTCTCTTTCTCCTTCCCCCTTTCTTTCTCCCCTTCTCTTTTTTCTCTCTCTCTCCCTTTTTCCCTTCCCTTCCATAACCCACTAAATAAACTGTCTCTGTATGGTATCCATTTCTCACCCAGGCTCCTCATGGGAAGGGCTACCCTGCTGGCCAGCTGAGATCTCTCACCTGCTGCCTCCCACCCACCTGGGAACCACAGAGGCCTCTGTTGGTGGGACTGGACGCTCCTCCTGGCCTGCTGCTGCCCCTTGTGGAACTGTGCCGTTTTAACTAAACTATTTTATCTAAACAATAACCATTGATAATAAAACAACCCTCAGAAGATTAAAAAAAAAAAGAAATATCTCCTTGTATCTCATCAGATCATTGTGGCTTAAAGTTAGAATTCAACAACAACATTAATTGCAGAAAATCCACAATCTCATGTGAACAACACTCAACTGAACCACACCACTGGGTCAAGGGAGAAATTAGAAAGAAATTGAAGACTTCCAAAAATTTAACAAAAATGAAAGCACAGCATAGCTAAACACAATGAAAGCAGTGCTAAGAGGAAAGTTCATAGCATTAAGTGACTACATAAAGAATTTGGAGAAATCACATACTAATGAATTAACAGTATAACTGAAAGTCTTAGAACAAAAAGAAGCAAACTCATTCAGGAAGAACAGATGCCTGGAAATAATAAAATTTACGGCTGAAATAAATAAAACACAAACAAAGAAAATAATACAAAAATCAATGAGACAGAGAGTAGAGTTGATTCTTCAAGAAAACCAACAAGATAGACAAACCTTTACCCAAACTAACCAAAAAGCTAGAGAGCATATGCAAATTAACAAAGTCATAAATGAAAATGGGAACACTGTTATGGTTTAAATAAAATGCCGCAGGTCCCTGAATGTCCGCCATGAGAAGTGGGCCACAAGACCACACTACAGGTCCCTGAGTGGCAGCAGTGGGCAGCTGGCCAGGAGGAGCTGCATTGGTAAAACACTGCCATTTCCCAAGTGGCCAATGGGTCATGAGGGCCACCCAGGCAGGGAGCTGTGCTGTGGGTGAAAGACAGAGACACACCACGCACAGAGAATGGGTATTTATTTAGCGGGTTATGGAAGGGAAAGAGAAAGGGGCAAGGGGAGAAAGAAGAACAAAGAGAGGGAGAGAGAAAGAGGGAGAAAGTGAGAGAGAGAGAAAGGAGGGGTAAGGGGAGAAGTAGGCAGAAGGGAGAGAGGCAGAAGGTTCCTCTTTGGGAGAGAGACGGAAAAGAAGGAACTCAGGCTGGAAGAGTCTCCAGGGACTGGGAAGGGAGTGGGTGGGACTTGTTTCTTAAAGGGACAGGACAGACCATTACAGACATCACAACAAACACTGAAAAATCCAGAGAATTCTCAGGTTATACTTCAAAACCTGTACTTCACATACCAAAATTAAATCAAGACCAGATAAACAATTAAATAGACCTATTACCCCTAAGGAAATAGAAACAGTCATCAAAAGCCTCCCAACCAAAAAAAGTCCAGGACCAAAAGGTTTCAGTGAAGAATTCTATCAGAATTTCAAAGAAGAGCTAATGCCTATACTCCTTAAATTGTTCCACACAATATAAACTAAAGGAACATTACCAAACTCTTTTTTTACAAGGTTGCAGTTACCCTGATGCCCAAACCACACAAGGACACAACCAAGAAAGAGAATTACAAACCAACCCCCCTCATGAACATTGATGCAAAAATATTCAATAAAATACTCACAAACTGAATCCAAGAACAGATCAGAAATATCATCCACCATGATCAAATAGGCTTCATCCCAGAGATGCAGGGATGGTTCAACATACAAAAATCCACCAACATAATCCACCACATCAATTAACTGAAAGAAAGAAACCACATGATGATCTTATTAGATTCTGAAAAAAGCCTTTGACAAAATCCAACACACCTCCAGGATAAAGGTCCTGGAGAGATCAGAGATATAAAGAACATTCTTAAACATAATAAAGGCAATATACAGCAAATCCATAAATAATACAAACTAAATGGGGAGAAATTCAAAGTGATCCCATATAATCAGGAACAAGAAAAGACTCCCCATATATATTCAATATAGTACTTAAAGTCCTAGCTACAGCAATAAGAGAGCAAAAGGAGATTAAGGGTATACAAATTGGAAGGGAAGAAGTCAAACTTTTGCTATTTGCAGATGTGATGGTATTATACATGTGACCCCAAAAATTCTCCCAGGAAACTTCTATATCTTATAAACACCTTCAATAATGTGGTGTGACACAAGATTAAGTCAAATAAATCAGTAGTACTCCTATATACAGATAATAAACCGAGAATGAAATCTGAGCAACTTCTCCCTTTATGATAGACAAAAGCAACATAAAATATCTTGGAGTAACTATATTCAAACAAACGAAAGACCTGTGTGCCAAGAACTTTAAGTCTTTGAAGAAAGAAATTGAAGAGGACATCAGAGAACAGAAATATTTCTCATGGTCTTGGATAGGTAGGTTTAACATAGTAAAAATGGCAATTTTACCAAAAGTAATGTACAGATTCAATGCAATCCCTATCAAAACCCCAACACAATTCCTCACAGACATTGAAAGCACAATACTCAACCTCATATGTAAAAACAAAAAACTCAGGAGAGCCAAAACAACCCTATACAATAAAGGGATTTCTAGAGGCATCAACATCCCTGACTTCAAACTCTATTATGAGCTATAGTAATGAAAACAGCTTGGTACTGGATTAAAAACAGACAGGTAGACTAATGGAATCAAACTGAAGACCCTGATATTAATCTACATACCTATGAATACCTGATTTTTGACAGAGAAGCTGAAAATATAAAGTGGAAAAAAGAAAACTACAACAAATGGTGCTGGTATAACTGGAAGTCAACCTGTAGAGGGATGAAAGTAATTCCATATAAACCACCATGCACAAAACTCAAGTCCAAAAGGATCAAAGACCTCAACATAAATCCAACTACAATGAACCCCACTGAGCAGAATGTGGGAAGTAGCCTTGAATGCATCAGCACAGGGGAATACATTCTAAATATAACACCAGTAGCAGAGATGCTGAGAACAGCAATTGATACATGGGATCTACTGAAACTGAGAAGCTTCTGTATGACAAGACACAGTCAACAAGACATAATGGCAGCCCTCAGAATGAGAAAAAAATCTTCACCAATCTCGCATCAGAGGACTAATCTCCAAAATATACAAAAGAACTCAAGAAACTAAAGACCAAAATACCAAAGAATCCAATTAAAAAATGGGGTACTTATATAAACAGAATTCTCAACAGAAGAAACTCACTCAAATAGCTGAAGGATATTAAAGGAATTGTTCATCATCCTTAGCCATCAGGAAAATGCAAATCAAAACAACTTTGAAATACTATCTTACGCCTGTCAGAATGACTAAGATCAAAAACACTGATGAGAGTTTATGGTAGAGAAGATGTGGAGAAAGGGGAGTGCTCTTCTATTGCTGGTGGGAGTACAAACGTCAACAACTGCTTTGGAAATCAGTATGTCAAGTTCTCAGAAAATTGGGAATCAATCTACATCAAGACCCAACCATACCACTATCAGACATATACCCAAAGAAGGCACACTCATACCACAATGACATTTGCTCAACTGTATTCATAGAAGCATTATACGTAATAGCTTGTGCCTGGAAACAACATAGATGCCATCAACTGAAGAATGGATAAAAAATGTGGTACATATACACAGTGGAGTACTACTCAGCAATTAAAAAACATCTTGAAATTTGCAGGCAAATTGATGGGTGTGAAAAAATTCATTCTGACTGAGGTAACCCAGATCCAGAAAGAGATATATGTTATGTATTCACTCATAAGTGGATATTAGGCATAAAGCAAACAATCCCAGAGAAAGTAGGTAACATACATAGATCTGCCTAGGAAGGTGAAATATACATGAGCTCTTAAAACTTCCATTGATTAACTGATGGAAACAGATGCAGAAAGGCAAATGCAGAATGGTTAGTTGAGGAACTCACCACTGGACAGAGCTCACGGAATCCTATTGAAGAGAGGGAGGAGCGATAACATGAGCAAAGGTATCCAGGTGGTGATGGGGAAACCCATAGAAAACGTTGACCCGTACTAGTTGGAGCTCACCGACTCAAAACTTACAACCAGGAAACCTGCATTTTCCTGAGAAAAACACAAATGGCCACAGCTGCCACCTCACCTTACATCAACGCTGGACCATGGTTACCATTTTTCAGGAATAGAGTGGTAAAGTTGCCCTCTTTTATGGCTTTCTTCTACAAAGGGATGAACATTTCTTTAATCACAATAAAATAAGGTGGGGAAGGTAAATTATGTTTTCACTCGGATTTTGAGAACTCAGGATCTCGTCTACACCTAATGTCAAGTTGGGAGCATAGGCCCCAGCCCCTCCCATCTATCCCAGCCCCTAGGCCTGGTCTGGACTTCAAATCCCAGCAGGCCAGGTCCTGACCCCAAGGAGGGGTCAGGACCACTCCCCAGGTACTTAAGTGATCCCCCAAAAGAGGAACTCGTGGTCTCTCTTTCTTCCTCCCGGGGGTCTTGTTCCTGCAGCTTCCAGGTTCCCCCTCGGGGCCACCCAAGAGGGCAGATTTCCCCTTAAACCTGGATATTTCTTAATTTGGCTTGTTTTGATTTGCGTGGGCAGGGAGCTCGTGTTAGAAATATTCCTAACACTTAGGTTACTCGGAACAAACACCAGGGAGTAGCAGAGGAAGGGCAGAGAGATAGTGGGCATCCTACTCAGGACTCCTAGGAGAGACCCTGTTAGGCACTCCATTAGATACGGCGGGCTAGGGAGAGTCGGACCTAAGAGGACATCCTTATAGTTTTGGAGCAGTGGTTGAAAGAAGTCTTTTGTGTGGCATGGAACTTTAAGCTAGGTGGCTCACTTTAGAGGCCTCGAACTTTTCCCGCCCTTGGGTCGCAGAAAAACCAGGATGGAACATCCCGGACATTCCTATTGCCTTTGAATTGCAGCATGGGGCGGAGGATAGGAATATCGTCTCATATTCTGATTGGTTAGTATTCACAGTTTCTTCGTTTCGATTGGACAATCGTAGTGCTGATCACAAAACGTCACTGGCCTCTCGGCCTGTTGCTGGACTTAGTGGGTGTCGACTTCTAAATAAACCCACGTCAGGGTCTCTCTCTGGGGTCCAGCCTCGCTGTTCGGGTTTGCTTCCTGGTGTCTGGGTCTCGAAACCTTGAGGAGATTTTTCAAGCGGCTTGAGGGGTCCGGGGCGCCCAGATACCCCGAGGTCTTCGCGCCCAGCGCCATGTCCTGGCCGTCCAAGAGGTGAAGGGCTGAGGGGGTGGGGCGGGAGGCGGGTGGCTGGCTCTGCGCTCCCCTCCCGGGCCGTAGGTGCAGCTCCTGTTCCTTCTGCGGGTCTCTTGTGGTTCGCAGCCTTCTCTGGAATTTGCTGCCAGCACTTCTGGAAATCTTCACCGATTGTGGGGAATCCGAAGCTCCACCCGGTTGGCTACCCTCTGTGCTCTAGGCATTGTTAGGAATTTCTGTTTTAACATCTCCGAGACAGCCCGACTCTGGTGTCTCACAGTAATGTGCACTGACGTGCTAACATACAGAGGAACTGAAAGGAAAACTCGCAAAGGATAGCTCCGTGTGCTTTTAGAAGAATGACAGCGTCTAGGAGGCTTCCAGCAAACTTTTAATCATCTTTAATGGTTTTCATGCCCATTCCTGCAATAATTATCCTTAAGATCGAAGTTACCTTTAAAATAACAAGCTGGTGCATAGGTTAGCTTTCTGTGATACCTGAGTTAAAATGTATTCTGTTCTGAAGGAGTAAAAGCAGTGTTATGTTGAAAATATTTTCATAGTCTAACCACCCTTCCACAGGAGGCGGGAGGCAGAGGCAAGCAGATATCTGATTTCAAGACCTGACTGCCTGCCTGCCTGTTCTACAGAGTGAGTTTCTAGGTAAGCCAGGGCTACACAGAGAAACCCTGTCTCGAAAAACCAAAGCGAACAAACAAAAAAACAAAGCATGTAACAATAATTAGTTTTTATAAATGTTTTCTTCATTAGTTGGCATTGAAAACTTTGATATGCAACTCTAGCTTGAGGTATCACATACATTTTAATGTAATATAATTTTCACCAGAAAAGAATTTCCAATATTTAACAGGTCAGATTATCCTGATAGCTTTCCTCACTCAGTTCTTTTTAGGCAAGGTAATTTTTAAGTTATATTTGCCACATAACAAATAAAATGGAAGGAAGTGATTGGCCTGAAATACTATTTGATTCTGTTCTTTGAAAAATACTTGCTTAAATCTGTGGTTTTGATGTCTGTTTTTTTTATTTTTTTATTTTTTATTTTTATAGGGATCCTGATTGGAAGTATTTGCAGTCTGTCCAGTATGGAACCCATGGAAATTTTCCAAGACTTTCATACCCAACTTTCTTTCCACGTTTTGAATCCCAAGACATTATCCCTCCAGATGACTTCCTAAATAGTGATGAAGAGCTAGATTGCGTTTTATTTGGAATTTTGAGAGGTCAAGTTGTTGGACTACGCTATTACACAGGAGTAGTGAGTATGAAGAGATACTAAATAAAATTGTGGTATACTTAATGGTTTTAACAGTAAATTATATTAAATGGTGATATATACAATTAATGTTTTACTTTTTTTTTTTTTTGGTTTTTTGAGACAGGGTTTCTCTGTGGTTTTGGAGCCTATCCTGGAACTAGCTCTTATAGACCAGGCTGGTCTCAAACTCACAGAGATCCACCTGCCTCTGCCTCCCGAGTGCTGGGATTAAAGGCGTGCGCCACCACCGCCCGGCTAATTAATGTTTTACTTTAAGTGACTGAGATATGTCACTCAAAGGCTAGTCAGAAATACCTTTACCATCTTTGACTAATTTTTTACATTTTTGCCATGCTTACAGTATATAAAGCACTTTTGCCCACACTGTCATTGATCCTTATAATTTCTGAGGTACTCTTCCTTAATGGAAGATAGAGATGGCTAAAGAAGATCTAGATGGTTAAATGGTTTGCCCTAAGTGCGGAAAATATATGTTGAATTTAGAAAGTGACTTTGAATCCATCAGTTATTACTAAATAAGTTAATTGTTTATTTTTGGGTTCCTCCCTTTATTTTTGTAATATGAATAGCTCTTGTTCTTTTTTTCCTATGTTTCTCTATTCTCCAAATTGAATGTGTGTGTGTGTGTGTGTGTGCGTGTGTGTATGTGCATGTGCAAACGCCCACGTGTGTAAGAGAAAGAAAAAGGGACAGATTGAGAATATATATATAATTTTTTTCTGGACAGTAATCTTCATTATGGTCATCTTTGTTATTTGGATAATATTTCTAATATCTAATTTTTTACGAGAAAATTTCAAGCATAAAATCAAAATAAGATTCAGAGATTAGCAAGTATTTTCTGTATTTGCTTTATTTTTTTCTTTGGTCTTTTGTAAAAAATAGTAAATGTATCATTTTATATTAGTATAGTTCAGTATATATTTCTTTACAATGCAGTTTCGGGGCTGAAGAAATGACTCAGCAGTTAAGAGCTCTTGGCTGCTCTTAGAGAGGACTAGAGTTCTTTTCTCAGCACTCATGGCTGGCAACTCACAACTCCCTTTAACTACAGTTTCAGAGGTCTGTGCCTTCTTCTGGCACACATGGGTACTCATGCATAAGCCCCCGCAACATACCCACATATCTAAAAATGCAACACATATTTAAAAAAATTAGTTTTTACATTTCATTTTCATTAAAAGAATTAACAATTATATGTAATAAGTTATCAGTAGTTGGATTCTGTTGACTATTTAAAATGTCCTTATTTTTATCAGGATTAAAACAGGGTTGATGTATTCTCTCTGGCTGTTATGGACTATAAGGCTGTTACAGATTTGTGTGTCAAAAACAAGGTCTGTTTTGCGGAATCTTGTTGGTTTTGTTACTTTTCCTTTTCCCTTGTATATTTGCATTAAAACTTGCTAAAAGATTTTTTGTAGTTGTTGTTGGCGGAGTAAGTTTGAGACAGGCTTTAACTTTATAGCCTATCCTGGCCTGGAACTCACTAAGTATTCAGGTTGACCTTGAAGTCATAGTAAAAGGTCCACTTGTCTCAGCCTTCTGAGTACTTGATGGTTTCAGAACATTTTTTTCAGTATGTATAAACTGAATTAATCAGGGGATACTTTGAGGGAATTCTGCGTTTCCCATTTTTCTTGCTTTTCATTCTCTGTATTTTTTATGTTGGAGCATCTCATGTTGTTTAGTAGTTGTAGGAGATGTGCTGTCCAGGAGATTACTTAGGGAAGAGCAATTATTTCTTGAGTTTTTATAAATTCATAATTTTCATTTTCTACTTGAGTGTTTGACTAAACATAAAGTACTTGTTTCATGTTTATTCTCTGTATCCTAATGCTGCACACACATGGTTAGTGAAGATTTTGATATCAGTAGGATTTCCTTTCCCACTTAGCTAAATTATAATTTTTTTTTGCCTGATGATTAAAAGATATTATTATTATCTTAAAAGTCTAATAGTTTCATTAAGATATTTGTTCTATAAGTTTGTTTTCTACTATTTCAGAACAATTCTGTGATTATAATTTTAAATGCTTGCTTTATTCCAAATCTATTTCTTCTTTAGAAACTCCATCTTCTCTCATTTACGTCCTCTCTCCGACTTGCTCTGTTTGCTGTTACCTCTATACTCTCTATATCTGCTGCTGACTCTGAATATTTTTACTATAATTTTTCATTTTCCTATTTTCCCCTATCTTTTATTTTTCTTACCATGTTTTCCCAAATACTTTGTTTATATTTGTGTTATTTTACTCCAGTCTTGGCCCTTGAAATATTTTCTTTCCTCTTGTCCTGTGAGCAATCTATGCTTTCTTCTCTGGGATCTTACTGCTCTCTGGCTCTCACATCCCTTCATGAGTTGTTATATTTCAGGTTTGCACTATTTCAAAATTTATATTGTTTTTCTAAAGTTTAATTTTGTGAAGGATTAGTTATAGGTATTAATCTCATAACAGTTACTTATTTTTATCTTAGAATAATCTCTGTAACACTAGTTAATTAATAAGAATATATGCTGATTAAATATTTAGCTCATTTTCCCACAGTATTGTATTTAGGTAATGCATACATTATTTTAAAATAGATAAAATGCATTGAATTTTCATACCATAACTTACCTTATACGTTCTATACTTTTTTCTATAAATGTACATATATGAATTGAAATCATACATTAATAAAAATAAATCCAAACAGAAAGTGGGTAGTTACACCCATTACAGTTATGCCGCTGTTGTACCTAAGGGTATTCCTTGCCACTCAGTAATTATTCCAATTTGAATAGTTCACAGCTGGCTAAGACTGTTGATAACCCCACCACCACTACCACCCCCAGAAGCCTCCATAGCACCTTCCTGACCTATGAAAGCTACTCAACGTCATTTCTCCAGATCCTGTGGCCAGTGTGTGTGGTGTCTTCACATTGTCTTACCATAAAATTCTGGAGGGCAGCCAAAAACCAAAACAATATCATGTATTATTTTGGGAGTTTCTTGAAGGCCAGAATCCTATATCTGACACTGAACTTTAAATTTGTCAACCTAGGGTTTCAGGTATGAGCATAGTTCCCTGTGTAGAGTAACTCTAATTAAACTCTTTTACATAGAAAAATATCTCACACACATAATATGTATAAATATATATATATGTGTGTGTGTGTGTGTGTGTGTATAATTTCTGTGTTATTTTTGTTTTCATGCATCCGTCATGTTAATTATGTCTCGCCTAACCCACCCTGTGCTCTACCCTCTCTCATCCCTCTCCCTAATTAAACTTCCTGTTATCCCTCTTTTCCTCTTCATATCACCTGACTTCTTTCTCCCACTATTAAGCACCCCTTATTGTCCCTTTCCAGTTGCCTGGATTGTGCAGACAATAAGATCCATATATGATTTAGAACATGTAATATTTGTGTCTCTGGGTCTGGGTTACTTTACCCAATATAATGTTTTTCATATCCATCTCTTGACTTGCAAATCTCATTTTTCTTTATAACTAAATAAAATACCATTTTATGCAGGTACCACATTTTCACTCTTTATCACTTGATGGACATATAGGTTATTTCCATGTCCTAGCTGTAATGAATAGAGTAAATAGGAACATGTATGTGTGCATGTGTCTCTGACTCAATCATTTAGGGGCACATATATCCAAAGTTTAGCTATTTGAAAAATGTAGGTAGTATTCTCTTCTTCAAGGTAGACTTACTGTACCTTTCATATCTTTTTTTAATTTTTATTTATTTTTTTTTATTGAGAAAAAAAAATTTCCGCCTCCTCCCAGCCTCCCACTCCTCCCGCCTTCCCCCCACTCCTCTCCCCCTCCCTCTCAAGTCTGAAGAGCAGTCAGGGTTCCCTGCCCTGTGGAAAGTCCGAAGTCCTCCCCCCTCCATCCTGGTCTAGGAAGGTGACTTATTTTTTAATAAGTTTTAGCTTCTTTTTTTTTTAGACAGGGTTTCGCGGTAGCTTTGGAGCCTGTTCTGGAACTAGCTCTTGTAGACCAGGTTGGCTTTGTGGCCTTGAACTCACAGAGATCTGCCTGCCTCTGCCTCCCGAGTGCTATGCTTAAAAACATGTGCCACCACTGCCCAGCTAAAACTTACTAGCTTCTTAATGAATATAAATTAGAAAACTAGAGTAGAAGAATCATTTTAAAATATATACTTTAATATTTCTGGTTTGAGCTGGGCCTCTAGCTTGTTGACAGATTGCTTTGTAGTCTTTACCAAGCCTTGGGTTCAATCCCCAACATAATATAAACTGGGGGTGGTAGAACACAGTGTAATCTCAGCACTCAGGAGACAGAGGCAGAATGATCAAAGTTCAAGATCGTCTCTGGCTACATAGCACATTTGAGGCCAGTTTGATACACGAGACTCTGTCTCAAGCCAGCAAACAAAATACAGAGAAAAACTAACAATAATTTATATGAATGAGTATTCTTGAAACAGTACAAGGAAATCAAACTATTACTGTTCATATTTACATTATTATTATCTTCTTATTTTTACTAGGTAAATAATAATGAGATGGTTTCTTTACAACGAGAGCCTGATAATCCCTACGATAAGAATGCGATTAAAGTAAACAATGTGAATGGAGATCAGGTTGGCCATTTAAAGCGGAATCTTGCAGCTGCCTTGGCCTTTCTCATGGACAACAAATTGGTACAAGTGGAAGGGTATGTGCTTTTAGAGTTTGTTTTAGTAATTGTGATTTTTAGTTCTCTTTGAATATATACACATTTCCTGGGCATCTGGAAGTGTCGTGGCACCATACTTTGGTGTACTTTCAGACATGTTCAATTTTCTTCTTTGACTTTCCTATCTAGCTATCAAACAGTTGTACACTTATTTTCTTATTATTACCATGGAGAAAAACAAACTTGAAATCAAACTTGCAGTTGTACTTAGCTTCCCGCCTCATACTCCTCCAGATTCTGCATGACAGGTATGCCTTACCAGAGGAACTTTTGATGGTGGGGTGCTTTTCCTGTTGTTCGAAACGGGGTTTTGCTGCTAGAACCTGGCCTTGTACTCCCAACCCTGCCTTAGCCTCCTGTGTACTAGAATTAGAAATGGGCACCATCATGCTTAGCTCACTTGCACATTTTAGAGTTTTCTTCATTTCTTACTGGAAATAAAATCAAGATATTCTATATAACAATTTTCTTTCTGAATGCAGAACTTACTAAGAATTGTCTTTTGATAAATGATAGATCTGGCACATGTTGTCCATTGATTGGGACTTAGGAAGTGGCTGCCTTTTTGCGAGGGCATATTCTCTGCCAGCTTTTTTGCCATTTTGTTTCTCATTGTGAGAATTTCATTTTTCATTCTGGTTACTTGTTCTCTGTTAGTATTTGTGGTCTTATTGTAAATATTTGGGATAGTTATATCTTAATCCTAATGCTTTGAATATTCATCCCACTTGATTTGGAAGATAAAATAAATGGTTAACATCGCTTTTGCTTTTTCCTTTATAAATTTTTAGTGAACATTAGATGCTAAAACTATCCTGTCAGATATATGCATTATTTTGCTTATTTTGCAATCTTGCATGTAAGTTGTCTTTTGTGAACTACTTTATCCTATCATCTCAAGTTTTTTTGACATCCTTTTATAAAAACACCTTTTTTCCTGATTGTTGATTTTATTTCTTTTTCTGTTTTTCAGATTTGCTTAAATAATCCCTTTTTGTTTTAAATTTTTGTGTTTGAGTGATATATTGAATATATTCAGAATTAGTATAAAAATAACTTTCAGTTTTTCATTTTTTTTCCCTTTACTATAATAGAGTAGTTCCTTTTGGTGCAAATAATGCTTTTACCATGCCTCTTCATATGACTTTTTGGGGAAAAGAAGAAAATAGAGAAGTGGTTTTAGATCAGTTGAAGAAACATGGATTTAAACTGGGTTCCACCTTGAAAGGTAAGTTTGATACTGTGAGGTTCAGGGATTGTAATTTGTCTCTTTTAGTTTGGTTGGCTAACGTAATGTCTGCAAAATACTTTAAATTATAACTCCTTTTTAAAAATCTTTTGAAGAATTGCTGACGTTTCCTTTTATATTTCTATTGAAATGATAGATTCTGAGGAATATATGAATGTGTTTATTTTGTCACTGTCTAGCCATCATAGATTACTCATACAACATGAGATAGTTAATCATATTGGTCCACCATTATATGTCCAAATCAGAACTTCATGTTTGTAATTATGGATTCATCCACACACCAAAAAATGCACACAAGGAGGGTCAATGTCCCCTATTTAATTTTCCCCAATATTAACCTAATTCTTTATTTTAAACATTTATTTTTAATAACTTTTTTTTAACAAAAAGAATTGTTTAGTAGGGAGTGAAAAGGAATTTGCTGTTCTCTTAGAATTTATTCAAATAATATGCAATTATTATTTTTTTTAAATTTATTTATTTATTAA
>NC_022009.1:83505928-83521986 GCF_000317375.1 Microtus ochrogaster
CTGGGTCGGAGCTTCATCGCGTGTGCCTCAGAGAGCAGAGCTCTCGCCTCTGCCCGCAAGAGTGGAGCATCGTGTCTCTCTGTGGTGTCTGCCCCCGAGAGGAGAGCTGTCGAGTCTCTGAGCTCACTTCCTCTTCCTCCCAGCGTTCTGCTATGTTCACTCCTCCCACCTACATTCTAACCTATCAGGGCAAGCAGCTTCTTTATTTAATCAACCAATGACCTTCCTCCATCAGTAGATCATTTATATACTTTTATATTTTTTGCAGTTCTGGGACTATCCATACTAGGCAATTATTCTGACACTGAGCTACAACCCCAAGACTATGGGATTTTAAAATACTGTTTGGTATTTACATTTATTCTGGTGCTTAATTTCTTTTTATTTGCTCATTTTATTTTTTTTCTTTTTGGAAACTGTAGATTTAGGATTGAGTTCGGAGAATAGTTTGGTCTCTGGAAGATCTGGACCAAGATATAATATGCCAGCTCATGTTGCGGTACAGATGACAGCTGAACAGGTAAGCTTTCTGTTGTTTGTTCATTTTTATCTTGAGTCAAGGTCTCATGTAGATTTACCTCAAAATCATTTTTGTCTTAGTTAGGGTTTCTATTGCTGTGAAGAGATACTATGACCACAGAAACTCTTAAAAAGGAAAACATTTAATTGGGAGGCTTACAGTTTAGGAGTTTAGTCCATGGTGGAACATGGTGTCATGCAGAAAGACAGGCAACTGGAAGTGGTCTCTCACTGGGCATGGCTTGAGCATGTATGAGAACGTAAAGCCCGCCTCCACTATGATACATACTCCAACACAGCCACACCTCCTACTAGTGCCACTCTCTTTGGGGGCCAATTTCTTTCAAACCACCATAAAGGTGTGGCTGAGAATGGCCTTGAACTCCTGGTCTTCTTGCCTCTGACTCAAATATTGGGATTAGAGGTTTGTCATCATGCCTGCCTCAGGTATGTTTTTATCTTGTACTGTATGTAAATTTTTAGTGATAAAGGTTGCTGCTTAAGAGAACAAGATAAATATGTATGTGCTGGTATTAGTGATCTTTAGTTGTGTTGTTAAAATTATAATGAAAACTACTGTAATGCATATAGAATGTAGATATTTATTTGCAAACATAATCTTAAAAAGCAGTGATAAGAATTGTACTCATCCCTTTTAATTCACAGAAACGAACTATCCAATCACACACACACACACAGCACTTTTTGTATAGAATCACTACGTATCTCATATTTTAAACAATTTCTAAATTATATTATCTGCTATACATATAAAAGATATGTAGTAGTTAGACTATAAGTTAGTGTAAAGAGGCTTGGTACAGACATAAACATTGTATGACACAATATTTTTGATTAATTACATCTATGAAAAGGAGGATGGGTTTACATTTATGTAGTTATACATATAGAAAATTATAGATACATTGTATAGGTAATATTTTTGTATTTAAATTTTCAGAATGTCCAAGTGGTAATAAAAAAACACTAGACTGTGAAAAGTATTCTCGCTCTTCAGTAAGATTGCAAATTCAGTATTAAAAAACTTAAAATCTTTGATATTACTGGAATTATTTTGCCTAATTTGTAATCCAGGATGTTGTTAAACCAAGTTACTCTGAAAAAATGTATATGATGTTTGTTAATGTTAATATAAATATTTGGACGATAACATTAAAACATTTTTATGACTGCCCACCAGTAGTTTTAGACTAAAGCATTCAAACATTTTATATCTGTTTATCTACTAGAGGTATTCTTTTTATTTCCCAAATAAACTTTTCCTGAATGTTGACAGGACATGAGCTTGTGCACAGTGAGCAGATCGTAAGCCACTTCTATTAAGCTGGCATGATGTTTTCTAGATGACTGCTATGTATTCATATGTTAATTTGTAAAGACATACAGTATAAATTGCTTTAAAACTGAACTAGATCAATTTAAATGATCAGCTAAATTAGCCTAATATTGGAGTTACCCTAACAGGACATTCTAATAAGTTTGCCAAAATAGTTTAAATGCTAGCAGAATGATAGAGTTCTAATGGGAGAGAGAAAATTGGCAATTTAACTTCTTTCATGTTCTAGATTCATGAAAATAAGACACAGGCAATAGTTCTCTGCCTAAACAGGCAGGGTCATTTGTGCACATGTCTTAGGACTTAAACTTCACTACTGTTCTTTTAGTATCTTTAGGATTAGGCCTTGTAGAGGGTTGGGCCAATGTTCTCTCAGCAGACTATATCTGTGGTCCTTTGTAGCTCTTTTGTATATTTATCTGAAATGAGTACATTTACTTCTATAGAAAAATCACCTTGTAATGCTTTTCAGTGAGTGATTTACTATCTCAGATACTTATTTTATGTATGCTACATCATTTGACTTACTCGGTGTAAATGATTTGAAACCTATAGATTACATGTAATTTTCACTTTGTTTTTAATCAGCATTTATTATTTTTAAACTGTAGCTCAAAACGGAATTTGACAAATTATTTGAGGATTTAAAAGAAGATGCCAAAACTAATGAGATGGAGCCAGCTGAGGTACAGAACCTATATATTTTTTAAAAAAGTGGTTTATATTGTATATAAAGTTTTATAATGACTTTGCTTTTCAAGTGTGCAATATACTTTGAGTTTAACCATATTCATAACCCATTACCTTCTCCTTTCTCTCCTGAGTATTTCCATGGAGTGTTTGTTCTGTTTTTCATGTCAGAAAGAATATGTTTGTATTATGTATATATGGATATTTGCATACACACACCCTAGGTTCCCAGTATGAGAGAAAATATGTGATGTGGGTCTGACTTTTTTTCTAGGTCTGGCCTTTACCACAAAATAATAATGATCCAGTTCCATCTATTTTTCTGTAACACACATAAGTTTGTGCTTTAAGGCTGAATAAAACTGCACAATGCAAATATGCTTCATTTTTTCATCTCTTCATTTATTGACAAATGCCAGATTAAACTTGGAAGAGCTCACTCACAGTAGATTATATGTATATGTAGCTTTCCTAGATAACTTCATATTGATTTTGATAGTGGCTGCACTAGCTTACATTTCCACTAGCATTATAGAAAAGTTCCCTTTTTCCTAAGTCCTTGTGAACATTTTTCTGTTTGTTTAAAATTATACCTGTTCTCATAACTTAGTACATAGCTAAGGACATTGGGCACTCTTTCACATGTATATTGGCTATCTGTATTTTGCTTTTTTGGAAATGCCTGTTTTCTTTATTTCCTCATTTGTGGATAGACAGTTTCAATTTCAGAAAAGGATCCCAGAAACTCAAGAAATTATTTCTGGAACTGACTCATTGAAAGCAGTTAACAGACTGCCAAGATAGTTTAGAAATTGGGGCAGTCTCTGCTAGCTGCATGTCTGTTTTAGGGTTGATATATAGAAAATATAAAGAACTTAAAAATATAAACCAATATTTCAAATGTATTGAATTATTAGCTGTCTTAGTAATTTATACATTTAATACTGTAAGAAAATAACTCAGGTTCTGCATATGAAAAGGGTAAAGACTGATTATGTTTTTCTTTATGACATTGCATTTGTAGGCTATTGGAACCCCATTGCTTCCACACCAAAAACAAGCTCTGGCTTGGATGATTTCACGAGAGAACAGTAAAGAACTTCCACCATTCTGGGAACAACGAAATGACTTATATTATAACACAATAACAAATTTTTCTGTAAAGCAACGACCAGAAAATGTTCATGGAGGAATTTTAGCTGATGATATGGGTTTGGTAATTTTTTTTTTAACTTCAGTTAGGAAAATCTTACTTTGCAATTACAGTTTTCTAAAAAGAAATTGTAAAGTGGAAAGATGGGTGCCAGTTTAGGACTGGAGTTTGCTTTCAATGTAGATGTAAGATACATATTTTTAAGTATTTTTTTTTAAGTATAGGCTTCTAGGAAACCAACAAATGGATCAAAGAACAAAAAATAGTTAAAAATGGGTAATAAAATACAGTAACATTAATGAGTGTATAGGCGTATATTCCCAATTTTCTTTACTTATCAGAATTCAGGACAACCTACCATTCATGTGGCTTTTAAAAAGTAAATGATGGTGAGTTTAGTCTCCATCATTGCAAAAAATAGTAGAACGTAAAGAAAGGCCCAGTTATTTCAGCTGAGGAGTCTGCGCCTCATTTTGTGCTTTCAGAAAGAAAACCTTTGGTATCGGTAGTAATGTCGACAACAAGAGAGAAACAATAGTTTTACAACCTTCTTACAACCTATTTAACTATACTGGCCTATTTGTTTCTTATTCTGCTTCTGCTGCAGACCTGCTTCCTCAGCTACCAGAGAATGCAATCATCTTCAAGGACTATGCGGGTGACCCAAGAGACTTGGAGGTTATCTGGTTGGAGGGCCTACCACCAAGCTAAGCTAGAACAAGTTAGCAGTCCCTACAGGTTCCTTTCCTACTAGAATATGGATACTGGCCTCATAGTATGACTTTATGTATTACCCCAGCTTCAGTGTCACTAGGTCTGCTGAGAAATTTAGAAATAGTAATAATGCAGGTTCTGAGAAGTTTGACCTGAGTCATGGACAGTTAGACAGGAGCCATGAGATGTCAGATGGTAGCACAAGAAACAAGACAGGTATCATGACAAGTTAGACTGGAGCCATGACAACAGTAATAAAGTAGACAAAGGGAGTGGGACAGGGATGGGACAAGGCCAATAGGCCTGATAAGGACAGAAAATGGTGTTGCCAGTGCGCAGAGCAGTCTTACATGCATCACAAAAAAGTGATAAGCGGAAGATAGAGTTAGACCCCATGGATCAGCGTCTGCTTAGGTGCTCCTGGGGCTTCCCAAATAGAGTGAGGCCATGATGGGCAGTGACACTGACATGACCAGGTCACTCTCCTAGCAGTATCCATCCCCGTCCATAGGACTGTATTCCTGCCAACACTGAGGTTCCTCACTCAGAATCTAACAGGAGGACCGAACCTTGACTCCTCTGACCCCTGGCAGTTTTCTTACCTCCTCTTTCCTTTCTTCCCTTTCTCTATCCTGCAGATAAATCTGGGTTTCATCTCTGTTAGACATGCATCCTACATACGCTCCTACATATTTAACTCTCCATTCCTTGGTGTCTTTAGTAACAGTTTTGTTTTGTGGGTTTTTTTTGTTTTTTGTTTTTTTTGTGGGAGGAAAGAAGATAATGTTATTTGAAATCATATTCTAGTTCAAACACTGGGTATGCATTGGAGCATAGTACATATTAGTGACTGGTTACCACAGCCATTCCTGTGGCTTTGGTCATAGAGCTCTCACTTTGAGCTCTATAACTACAGTATCAGGCATTAAATCAAATAGTTTTGAAATATTTAAAAGGAACAATAGATAAAATCTTAGAAGTAGCATATTTTAAAGATAATTCACATATTAGTATTCATAATAATAATAGCAGCTTTTATGAGAATGCTGTCACTGTTTAGTTGTGCAAGTTGTTTTGATGTGTAGGTGCAGAAAGTGGCAACTGACTGTCAAATTGTGGCATTATTTGGTATGTTGGGATTGTGTTGCCTTTTTTCCTTACAGATAGTGCAAAAGTAATGTATTATTAGTTGCTTTTCTTATCTCTATGATACCATTTCTAACTTTAGAGAGGAATTTTATTTTATTTTTTGACTTTCAGTTCTAGAAGATACAGTCTGTCATGGGGAAGGTAAAGGGGCCGGAATTTAAGTGGTTGCCATCTTGTGCCTGTAGTCAAGAGGCAGACATGCATGCATATGATAACCCCAGTCTATGGAATGGTGCCACACACAGTTAGAGTGGCTGGCCCTTCCTACCTCATTTACCTAGTCTAGAAATGTTAGTATGGACATATCTCAGAGGTTTGTCTTCCAGGAGATTGTAGTTCCTGTCAAGTTTACAATTAGTATTAATCTCATAAGTATTTTAAAAGCTCTTAAGATGATATCCTTTTAAGATGAAATACTAAAATCCAAGTATTTATTCATTAAAGGTACTAACCACTAGACAATAATACTAACTTTATTATTAAAGTTCGTCTGTTCATGTTGTATATTGAATGTTTTACCTGTTGCCCTTTGGAACATGCTAATGTTACATCTGCCACATATGGTGCATTTCGTCATGAGTGTTGCCCCTAATCTTATGAGCAAAGAATTACATTCTTGGCAGTTGCTTTAGTCATACTATAATGTACAAGTTTTGTAACATTTTAATGTATTACTGAAAATTGAATTAACCCTTACAACAAATACTGTTTTCCTTAAAGACAATGCCTTACACCTTACATTGATTACTTTGAACAAAATTCAGAATAGACACTCAGTCATTAACAATGACAGTTGCTCATTCTTTCAAGTAAAAATAGTATATGAATATTTGCAAATATGCATGTAACAACAATTAATGACAAAAGAGACCATGAATTTGAAAGGAAGATTTGAGAGGAGAAGATGATCTGATTATAATCTCAAAAAGGGGTATGTAGCAGTGCCTGAGGACTGACAGTAAGATTCTTCTCTGGCCTCCATACGTATGTATACACATGCATCTACACACACATAAATAATTTTGATCTTACATTCTCCTGAAAGGGTATGAGGTTACCAGACTTTGGGGACTGCTTTAAAATTACTACTTTTATTTCTGTGTTACTAACTATGAATACTACTGTTGAAAGTGATTGTCTTCATATGCATATTAGAATTTCTCATTATCTTTACTCTGAAGTTCAGTGAAAGCTGTTGATATTAGTTTCATGATAAAATGATAGTTCAATGTAGAGTGTTAATCATTCAATAAAGTGACATTTCTCTGCTGCTTATAGTCAAACATCTAGTAATTTATGTTAGAAGAAAAATGCTCTTAACTAAGTGAAATACTTATTTTTCATTAACAGTTATATTGTTTAATAATCATACATGCTGTGACTTTGACTGAAACTATTTTATTACTTTAAAATATGTTTTGAAGTGTTTTCTGGATGGATTTTAGAATCTGACCATTTGTCTTTTAAAAATATTTTAAAGGGCAAAACTCTTACTGCTATTGCAGTGATTCTGACCAACTTTGCTGATGGCCAGCCTCTTCTCAGTAACAGAAGAGAGAAGAATCATCCCAGAAAGGTAAAGAAAGTGTGTGCTTGGAAGGCTGCTTTACCATAGACATTTCAATATCATTAAAGTACCTGACACCTAATTAATAATAAATGATCTTTTTGAGATGTGATTAATGGTTTTTAAACCACTCATAATGATGCTTATAGAAGTGTAAGTTTTCTTGAGGGGTGAATGTTTTTAATCCCAGTACTCAAGGGGCTGAAACAGATCTCTGAATTTGAGACCAGTCTAGTCTACAAAGTGAGTTCCAGGCCAGTCAAGGGATACATAGTAAGAGTTTAGTTCAAAACAACAGAAATAAAACAAATTAAAAAACTCCAAATATACAAATAAACAACCAAAAAGAGTATAAGTACCATATTTGTCTTAGTTCTGTTTCTGTGAAGAGCACGATGACCAGGTTTACTTACCAAAAAAAACATATTAATTGGGAGGTTGTTTATAGTTTCAGAGGGTTAGTCCATTATCACCGTGGTGATCATGGTGGGGAGCATGGAAGTACGCAGGCAGGCATGGCAGTGAAACAGTAGCTGAGAGTTCATTAGTGCTGGTAGATGGGAGGGAGGGACAGAGACACAGAGAGAGAGAGAGAGAGAGACAGAGAGAGACAGAGAGAGACAGAGACAGACAGAGAGAACAAAAGAGACATTAGAAATAAACAGATATTCCTGTTCTCAACTGAAAATCCTAAAAGCCTGAATCAGAAAACAGCACAAAGCTGCTTTCTGTATTTTACTTTTCATGTACACTAGTTTTCCTTAGACCTTATTATTGAATTTTTAATTTTTGTTTTTACTTTTACTGGTATTTTAATCTGCTAGGATCTCAGATATATTTATTTGTTTGCTTTTTTGTTGATTTTGCTATGAATACTACTGCTGTATCTTATTAGCTTTGGGAATTCCAGAAAAGAGAGTATGGTAAGGCAGCCTCATGGAGCTCCAGAATCTTTGTTTTAAAATTTAGTGTGGGAGCGTTTTATTCTAATGTCAATCTCATGTCATGAGTTTTTTTTTTTTTCCACACTAACTTGTATAATTGAAAGCTTTTTTTTTTTGTGCATCTGTGTGTTTGTGTTCATTTGGAAAGATTAAGGCCAACTAATTTTCACTTTTTTAGTATAGTGGGAGCTTTTCCTATTTTAAGCAAATATCAATATGTACAATTAGCTAACTAGGGAGTTTTTTTATTTTTTTATTTTTTGTAATGTTTATACAAGATTTTCCTACCTCTCTTCCCACCCAACTTCATATTCTTTCTCTCAAAATGAAGCAAAAAACATAAAAAATGGGACAAGTATGGATTGGTGCAAGAAAAAGAGTAAGAGAAGAAAAAGATACTTAAACAAAACACTGATAAAAGCACATAAAAACATGACGTCCGTTTTGTGTTAGCCAGCTGTTTCTGAGCATGGGTCCTGTCCTGCGATGTGGTTTATATACCTAATTTCACTTTCTTGGAATAAACAACTGATTTTCTTTTTCCTAACAGGAATGAATTGCAAATAGTTTCTTATGTAGGGGTGGGACTTTGTGCCTATTTTCTCTCCCCCATGCTGGGATTTTGTTTGGCTTGAATGTGTGTAGGTCTTATGTGTGCTGTCACACTTTCTGAGTTCATAATGTACATCAGTATTGTGTCTGGAAAATGCTGTTTCCTTGGAGTTATCTGACTCTTAAGTTGTTCTGCCTACTCTTCCACATAGACTCTGACCCTTGAGGTAAGAGGTTTGAAAAAAACATCTCTTTGCCTGTTGTGCAACTCTTGGACACCAGAGAAACCACAATCCCTTCCCTGAAAGATAGATGGGTATTATCACAGAACTTTTCTTTTTGAGGCGCTAATATCAGTAAAGCCACATACATTTAAAAGCATTGTTTGTCATGTCTTCAAGACATTTTTAAGTCTGATATAACAGATATATGCCCTCTAACCTACATGAAAAGTAGTGTGTGTGTGTTTCTCCTGTTTCTTGGGAACCCTTGATATGAGTCAGCATATGACTGAGGATCTATATCTTGCTTTTAATGCTATTTGTGTAGGCACTTTCTCTAGCAAAAAACTGCTGTATATAAGCCAAAAAATAAAAGGAATAAAAAAATTAAAAAAAAAACACATCTCATTTGGAGCTGAATCCTTCAAAATCTTTCACTTCCGTATGTTTACAAGTTGTATCTGTTTATTACCATCTATTGCAAGAAGAAACTTCTCTAATGAGAATTGTGGAATGCACTGATCTATGAGTGTAGCAGTATGTCATTAGGAGTAGTTTTATCGCAGTGTTCATGTGTCGGAATAGCAGTACTAGGTTTTCCCCTTGTCTCAGGTTCTGGGCTACTTCAGCAGTGCCAAGTATGGGCTCTGTCTCATGGAGTTACTCTAATAACATTTATACTGTCATTGTACTAGTATATTTTGTAAGTGTGTCATTATTGTAGCTTGCAGTGCTCAAAGCTAGATAATAGTGATGATTCCTTTTCTACTCTGCTAGTGTGCACAGACCTTCAGCTCCACAAACACTAATCAGTAGGTGTGAAGCTTCTCATCATTTTCATTCTTGTGATACTGGTGAAAAAAATTTAAATCTATGTATATTTTTACCTCTATTTTCATCATTTTTGAAATAGTGAGAAATCTGTTAGAAATCTGTCAGCATTTTTAAGTAGACTTCATTAGGTAAAGCAATAAAAAAACTGGTATTCCGTTGAAGAAAATGCCTTTTTACATAGGAATACAAGGACAAGACTGTTAAACGCAGAGGAAATAATACTAACAACGAGGCTGATGGACTAAGCACAGGTGAGTTTTAATTATGAATGTGGATGTTTTTCTCACCTAAGATAATTCTGTTTTGGGTTTTGTAATATATAAACATTTAGGGTCTGTTTTTCTAAAGAATGGTGTGAGGACTGGTAATTAGAAAAGTTTTTGTCAAAGTAATTGATTGGTTATTAGTATAAAACCAGTTAGAAAGGTTAGGGAAAATGTTTTTGAGAGAAAAATTTCTCCAAAGAACAATTTAAAGAAAAAAAATAATATTTTGTTTTAGAACTTCATTGTATTTGAAAGCTAGAAAGAAATTAGAACCAACTCTGAAATCAAAAAAGGGAAGAGATCTGTGATGTTAGCAGTTATGACCTTTATACTTTAATTTTTGAAGCCAGATTGAAGTAGAGCAAGGCTAAAAATATTGTAGATTAGTGTGAAGAACAATAAGGGATAGAAAACATTCTTTGAGAGTAGAATTGAGTATAATTTTTGCTTTTTTATTTGGATATAGGGGTTAGAATAGTTCATAAGCTTGTGGGAGAAAATGAGAACTCAAGAATAATTACGTAAGTTAGCATTCTTAAGCTTGGTAGAATACATAAGCAAGTGGGTGGTGGGTGAGAGGTAGGAAAATTGACTTATAATAGATAATGGCATCAAATTTTCATTGAAAATTAATGAAGTGCTCTGGGAAGAAAATGAGTTTGAATTTAGGCCAACAGTGGTGTATTACAGAACCTGGGAGGACTAAACAGTGATAAGGAAGAGTGCTAATATATTTGAAAATTTAGCCTCTGGGTTGGTCACTGACTATGGAAAAAGACATTTTTATTGGTTCATAAAAAATTGAAGGTATATCCCAGTGGGAAAATACTAGTTTAGGAAAAATGCGGAAAGAGTACCAGGAGCTTGAAAGGAGTAAAGTTATTAAAGCTCAATGTTGATTATGGAAAATCTAAGCTTTTTGGAGAGATGGTGCTATTTTAAAACAGCTTGTTTACTCTGTGTGTTTCTTTGAAATAGAGACATCTAGATGTGGCGGAGAACCCGTTATTTCACATATTCAGGAGATGAATAAGTTTCTCACATCAAAAGTGTCTAGCTTTTGCCCTAAAAGGTAAAGTGTCAGGGTTTAGCTACATGGCATGTTTGCTACACTCTTCCTCTGCATTCTTGTAAGAGAAAGAGATGAGTTCTATATTTCAGTTATAGTTTACTTCAAGTACATTTCCTACCTGCAGATTACTAAATTACAGTGACAGTATAGTGTTATTTTAAAAATGAAACATAATATTATTCCATAAAAATAATTTAATTCTTAAATCATGCTGCTAATCTTTTCCTGCTTTTTATTTTAAAAGTAAAGTAATATTAATCTATACAATAAGTGGTTTATTTTTAACCATCGCTACCACTTTTCCCTTATTTCTTTCTTTGCCTTTCTCTCCTCTCTCTTCCTTTCCTCCCTTCCTCCCTTCCCTTTCTTTGTTTCTTTTTTTTTTGGGGAGGGGTTCAAGATGGGGTTTCTCTGTGTAGCTTTGGAGCCTGTTCTGGAACTCTCACTGTAGACCAGGCTGACCTCTAACTCATAGAGATCCACCTGTCACTGCGTTACAAGTGCTGAGATTAAAGGCATGCGCCACAACTGCCTGGCCACTTGGTGATTTTTTTTTTTTTTTTGACCTAGATTTTCTTGTGAAACATTAAGAGTTTTCCTTTGACTTTTGGAATGCAGAAAGGAAGGCTTTTTGAAGGATGTGTTTGGAAGATTTAACACAGCTTTCTTTGCTTTGTTCAAAAAATTATTTGTGGAGCATTAACACAGACTAGAATCTAGGGAGAATTTGGATAAAAGATACCATTCCCGTTTGATAATACGTTGAATCTGTTGACTTTATAAATTTCATTTACCCTCTCAACTAGGTGTAGGTACCAGACTTTTGTTATATAGTGTTTTCTCCCATCAGTGTACATGGATGTGATTTTGTGTCTAAATCTCCACTAGTAATTTCTCTGCAGCAGTCACAAAATATGGTGTACTTGATGATTCTGTCATTAATTCCCTCATGAACTGAACTCAAAGTCACTACTTACTAGTTTTCTTTTTATTTAAATTTTTTCATTTTATTATTTATTATTACACATAAGTGCATGGTTATTGTATGTCTGTGTGCCACATGCATACCCAGTGCTCAAAGAAGCCAGAAGAAGGCATCTAATCTCTTGGAACTGAAGTTACAGACCTATATGAGCTGCCACATGTTGAGGAATTGAAACTAGGTCTTCTGGAAGATGAATCAGTGCTCTTAATCTCTGAATTTAGCCTCATTTCCTTCTTATGTAATTGCCAAATCTTAAATCTAAACTAGTCATAAGCCTGTGTAATATAGCACTATTGGGTAGACTAGATCAGAAAAAAGGAAATAAATATATAACAAGGAAAATATGTACAAACAGCACCCAGAATGTGTACTATATAGCCAATACAGACATGCTTACTTTTCAGAATGATAGTATTTTTAGGTCTTTTGTATATAGTTACATTTATACTATCTAGTTGGTTTTATTCTTATCCCCATTTTCCAAGTGAGGAAACAGACATATTTCAGTGATTTGCATGAAGTCATAACAAGTTACTAATAACATGAGAATTAGAATCTTGGTAGTCTAATTCCAAAGTCCTTTGTTCTTAAATGTTTACTACACAAAGTTTATGAAATAATCATATTTTCCCTTTGATAAGAGTTGGATTTTTCCCTCTTATTCCATTTGCAAAGACTCTATCAAGATTTTCTTTATTGGTTTATATTATACATACTGGTAGGCTTCATAAAGGCATTATTTTCAATACCAGATTCCTTGGCCATATTCATCCTCCATCTGTTTTTTTTTCACCTCCCTCTAATCTCCTTTCTTCCAATATCTCTTTTGCTTTGATGTTATATAAATATGTGTGGACAGCCGGGCAATGGTGGCGCATGCCTTTAATCCCAGCACTCGGGAGGCAGAGGCAGGCGGATCTCTGTGAGTTCGAGACCAGCCTGGTCTACAGAGCTAGTTCCAGGACAGGCTCCAAAACCACAGAGAAACCCTGTCTCGAAAAACCAAAAAAAAAAAAAAAAAAATGTGTGGAGAATTTTGAGTATATATAGCTTTATGTGTCTTTGTTCAATTTAAGTTACACAAAATGAGCGAAAACATTTACTTGCCTGAGTCTGGCTTATTCTTGGCATTTTCTTGTTATGTTTCATTTTTCTTTATGGCTAACACCCTATTGTTTAGACGTAACATGTCTTTATTAATTTGGCTATTGGTGGGACATCCACACTAGGTGCATTCTTTAGCTCCTGTAAATAATGCAACAGTAAGCATTGATGTGCTTGCATCTCCATAGTGTGTTAACTCAGTCTTTTGGGTATATATGCAGGAGTGGTATACCTGGACCATGCAGTAGTTCTGTTTTTAGCTTTTTAATGACCCATTATGACTTCAAAAATGGCTACACTAGTTTACAGTCTCAGAACAACACACAGGCTCTCATTTTTCTTGCATCCCCATCGGCATTTATTTGTTTTGTTTTTCCTATCTTTTTTTAAAAAATTCCTTATTCTTGAGAATTTCATACATGCACGCAGTGAAATATACATGCCCCCTTTTTATTCCTTGTGGGAATTGAATTCCCTCCTCAATCTGCCCTTCCTCCTCCTCTTCTTCTTTTCCTCCTTCCCTCCCCCTTCTTCCTCCTCTTCTTGATAAACAACTAAGTCTGGTTAGTATTGCCCATAGGTTCATTGGTATGGGACCATCTATTGGAGGAAGAAAGACCTAACAGTAGCCACAATCTCAAAAAAAAAATGACTCCCTTTCTTCTAGAAATTATCAGCTTCTAGTAGCTCCTCTGAAAGGGTTGGGGCCTGGAGAAAACGTCAACCTATGTCAGGGTTTTGACTGTCCTTATTGTATGCCTGTAACCACAGTTGCAATGAGTTCATGAATTTGATAGCGGTGTCATGTCCTCTCCATCTACCAGCTCATTGTTTTTACCTCCTCTTTCCCAACATTTCGTGAACTTTATTGGAGAATAGGGGATGACAGAAGTCCTTAATCAGAGACATTGGAGCTAACCCTTAGTCTCTTATTTTTAGCACTTTGATCAATTGTAAATGTCTTCATTGACTTCAATCCACTGCAAAAAGAAGCTTCCCTCACTGAGATTAAGAGCATCCCAAGACTATAGATGTAAACAGATAGTTAAAAGGTAATTTGACAATATGCCATTTAGCAAAACAACATTAATAGATTCTACCTTAGGGCTTTTGAACTTCCCAGCCAGAGGCTTTTGATCAAGATTATATTCCCTCTCCAGATCTACCAGTATCCACTAATTCAGCAGGGAGGAATAGGGCTCCTTGAACTCCTCCCCCATGATGACTGACTATTGAGAGGACTAGTGCAGACCCATTGAATCTCTACCTATCTTTCTAAAGCTATTTGTATATATATGCTCACTTGCAGACTATTTGTAGTCACTTACTGCATGCAGATGCAGACTGTCTTAGAGTGGTCACTTGTGTCTATACAGGTGACTTTCTCTCTGTGGTCACATACCTAAGTATAGGTACAGAATGTTTCTGAGCCAACACTTGTATGAGTGTAGGTAACCATCCTATCTCTACACTGTTAAATGTTTTCTTTGCTGTTTGGATTGGTGTTTTCTGGTGATAGGAGAAGCTTTGTGATATTAAGCTTCCTATGTTGGTTGATCTTTGTTTTGTTTGCCTTGTATCCAGAGGTTGTGCTTTGTGGGCATTGTAACTTAGAAATATCTGTCAGTCTGTAGACACTAGAAAGGGATGTCAGCAGGGTTTCCAGTGGCAGGTGCCCTAGTTAACTTTTTTTTTCCATTCAAAACTTTACACTTCCTCCTCTCCTCCCATTCCCCTCCCACTCCCTCACTCACCCTCCTCCCTCTACCTCCCTCCTTAAGAGAGGGCAGGGAATCCTGCCCTGTGGGAAGTCCACCCCCTGCCCCCCATCCAGGCCTAGGAAGCTTTGCATCCAAATAGACTAGGGTCCCAAAAAAGCCAGTACCTGCAATAGAAACAAGTCCCTGTGCCTTTATCAATGGCTTCTCAGTAGCCCCCATTGTCAGCCACATTCAGAGAGTCCGGTTTGATCACATACTCATTCAGTCCTGGTCCAGCTGGATTTGATGAGCTCCCATTAGCAGAGGCACACTGTCTCAGTGGGTGGACCAACCCCTCACAGTCCTGACTTCCTTGCTCATCTCCCTCCTTCCTTCTGCTCTTCAACTGGACCTTGGGGGCTCAGTCCGTTGCTCTGATGAGGGACTTTGTCTCTATCTCCATCCTTTGCCGGACGAAGATTCTATGGTGATATTCAAGATAATCATCAGTGTGATAGTGGGGCAAGGCCAGTTCAGGCACCCTCTACTCTGCTGCCCAAGGACCTAGTTGGGGACATCCCCGTGGACACCTGGGATCTCCTACTCTTAAAGAACTAGTGAATCTTAGTCTAGTCCATTGTTCAGACCCTATTTCTACTACTTAAGGACACTGTGCTCTTAGTTGGAGTCCCAACCCCCACTGAGTGATTCTTTTCTGGCTGGGTGGCCAGGGAGGAACAAGCGATTCTTCCCCCAACAAAGTGTTTTGCATTTCAGGACTCAGAATAGTCCCATGACCCTTGTCCTGGGCCATACAGAATGGACCTTTGCATCTATTTCCGCCAAGTTGCTAGCAAAGCAAAGGTCTTTTTAAATGACTAGACTGATACCTCTGCTCCAGCCAAATACTGACTATGAATATGCGCTCCCAAATTATTGTCTGGTTGAACTGTAAATCTTCTCAGTGATGTGACTGCTATCAGTGTACTTTCTGTAAAGGCTTATTTTTTGTTTTGTCTTTCGATTTTGCCTATCTCTGATGATTTGTACAGATGTTATACAAATTGGCTATACAAATGACTGCCCTCCTTCCTTTCTTTTTCTTTGCTACATTATCTTGTATTGAGTGTAGGACTGTCTGAAGGTCTGTCTGTCCTAAGCTGGGGTCTGAAGGTCTGTCTGTCCTAAGCTGGGGTCTGAAGGTCTGTCTGTCCTAAGCTGGGGTCTGAAG
>NC_022009.1:83522086-83531484 GCF_000317375.1 Microtus ochrogaster
GTCTGAAGGTCTGTCTGTCCTAAGCTGGGGTCTGAAGGTCTGTCTGTCCTAAGCTGGGGTCTGAAGGTCTGTCTGTCCTAAGCTGGGGTCTGAAGGTCTGTCTGTCCTAAGCTGGGTCCTCATCCTCTCTAGTTGTTCCCAGGCCTCTTTGGAGAACACAGAATGCCCCAATTGGGTCTTGAGTATTTTAGAATCAACTGTGGACATTCCTGTTCTGTTTACTCCTTATTTCTTTGCTACTGAAGCTAGTGTTTTCCTGTCTTCACTCCTCTCACAGGGAAGGTGGCTCTAGAAGTCCTTGCTTTACTTCCTTATAAATTTAACAGTTTGCATGTGGCTGTCATCTACCGTCTCTTTTTGTTTCTAATGTTCCATCAGTGTTTTAGTTGAACTACTGAATACTGAATTCTATGTGAATGACTTTTCAAATGTAATCTTAGTGGTACTAGATTTTACAAATGCAAAAGAGGAAAAAAAACTTTTAGCATATTTGACTTTTGCTTGGCAAATCAGGGACTTTTTTGAAAGAATTTTTAAACAGTGAATAGGAGTTAAACAGCTTCTGTATTGAATGTGTTAAACATATTGCTTTACTACATTTTATTTTGTATCTCTCAATTTCAGAAGAAAAATTTCTGTTGAGTATACTGAAAGCAGTGATTCAGAGAAAATTGAAACTAGTGAACTGGCACAGAAAATGAAAGGTAATACTACTTGGTTTGACTCTGTCATATATTCTGATCGCCTAGTGTGTCCAGCTTTTTATCTATCTATCTATCTATCTATCTATCTATCTATCTATCTATCTATCTATCTATCTATCTATCTATCTATCTATATTTTAGATAAGCTGAAAAATGCACAGTCAGATACTAAAAGTAGAGTAAAAAGTAAGTGTATATTACATCACAGTGTTTACATAATCTGTGTGTGAAGATTTTAAAATGAAGCAATCATTAATTGACATCTTCTTAGTTTGAAAGGTTTTTATCAATAGTATAAAATTTTGAACTCTTCCCTGCATTTGAACTTCTCATGAATTTATCATGTGTTAATGAATTAAATGATTTAAATTCAACGAATAATTTCAAGTTAAAAATCTAGTGCTGAATATTTAATCCAACTTGAAACAAAACAGTCATTTTCTTCTACTTATAATATCTTGCATAAAACACTGTATTTTTACACAGGTTTGTTCAAGCATGTACACATACAAATGCATACACACACACACACACACACACACACACACACACACACACACACACACAAGTAATGAACAGGTTTGGAGTTCCTTCTTGGCAACATTCACATTAAGCACATATAAAAGAATGTTTCCTTCATTTTTATGACATTCTTTATTTTCAAGTCCTATTGTCTTTCTGGTTAGCTGAGAAATACATTTGGAAAACAGAGTATCACCATTGGACTGATGTGAGATTTGGCTGCTTCATACTGATACAGCTTTCTTTCCTGAGAGTTGAATCTGTTTGCATTTATCTGTTCCTACTTTCTCTTCTTTTAAGAGAAGTGACTGCTGGGGTGTAATTACATCATATCTTTGAGCTATAGTCCTACGCTTAGTGTCATAAATGGCATTGTTATTTACCAAATACTATTTTTATTTAATAATATAATCTTCCAAGTTGTAGAATATTGAAGGTGCTTGAGGAGGCAGAGTAAAGAATTTTATGATTCTGTGATTTTTTTTTTCTTCTTATCAGGATCATCTAAAGTTAAAGAAGATACAACATTTGCTCATGCACTTACTTCATCTGCCCCTGTAACAAAGAAGAAAATGTTGAAAAAGGGTCAGTAATTTAGTTTTCCACTCCCCCAACCCTGTTTTGTTCTAGTAAAGGAGCAGAGTCATTTATGATTGATTTAAAGCTTAACTTGGATGAATTTAAAGACCTAAATTTAGTATGATTATGATTTGCTTTTCATTTAAAAAATGTCAATGAGCTTTATAAAAACAACATTGCTTTATGAATATGATGGAAAAAGATAGAATTAAGGATAGATGTCTGAGAGAATTTTATCTCTGTGCCTTGGTTTCCATATACAGCACAAAATCTTATTTCTGTGGCTTATTGAGCAGTCATGGGAATGCAACGAATAAAAGATTTTTGATGTTAAATGATACAAAAAGATAAAACAGTATGATGACCTAAGAGCAGACTTGCATGTGGTCTGTTTAAAAATGGTGTATTTTACCCAGAGAGGCTAGGTCACAAGAAGGGCCTAAGGGGGGACACTTGGATTTCCCAGGGAAGGGGAAATGGAGGAGATCTGGTTCAACTAGGGGTAGGTGGACATAGGAATTTGAGGGATTGAGTTGGGGGGTGAGCGAAGAGGAGAGTTTTAGAACGATGACTGGAAATGGAGGCTTTATGGAGTCCAGTAGAAGCTTGATGCAAAAGAAACCTCCATGAGTCTACAAGAATGGCCCCAGTTAAGACTCCTGGCAGCAGTGGGTGCATAGCCTGAATGGGCCATCACCTGTGACAACCCAGGTTGTCATCACAGAGCCTTCATCCAGTGGCTGAGTGGGGCCGATTTATAGACATGAGTCAAACATTGGGCAGAATTTGGGAGTTCTGCTGAGGAGAGGGAGGAGGAATTATATGTGCCAGGGGGGAATCAGGGACATCAGAAACCCCCAGAAACAGCTAGTCTGGCTGATGGGAATTCACAGAATCTGAACAAACAACTAGGGGCCTGCATGGGACCAACACAGGCCCTCTGCATATATTTGACAGTTTTTAACTTGGTTTGTTTGTCTGTTGGACGCCTGGCAATGGGAGCAGGGCTGTTGGTGCTTTTGGTTGGCTCTTGGGAACCTATTCTTCATGCTGAATTGCCTTGCCCAACCTGAATACATGAGCAGGTGCTTGTTCTTAGGGCAGCTTGATATGCAATGTTCTGCTGATGTTCAGGGGAGGCCTACTCCTTTCTGAGAGAATATGGAGGAGGGGTAGATCAAGGTGGGGGAACGTGACAGAAAGTAAGTGGGGGAAGGGAGTGAGAGGAGAGGGAGGGGCGGTATGGTCTGGATGTAAAATAAATTAATTAATAAAAAAGGTATGTTTTGAACCTGTATGGCTTAGGGGTTAAGAATACATACTACTATTTTAGAGGGCCCAAATTCTGTTCCTAACACAAATGCTTTTAACCCCAACTCCACGGGATATAGCTACTTCTTTCTGACCTCTTCAGGCACACACACACACACACACACACACACACACACACCATATGCACACATATAATGAAACTTAAATCTAGAAAAAATTAATTAGGGAGAGAAAAATCCATCCTGAATGTAGGTAGTTCCATTCCATGGGAAGGTTCTGGACTTAGTAAGGAGAAAGGGAGCTGCACATTTATTTTTCTGTACGTCCTGACTTTGGATGTTGCCGCCTCTATAATGGGCAATATATTCTCAGTTTTAAGGCCAAATAATTTCTTTATTTGCTTTTGTAAGGTATTTTGTCACAAAACTAAGAAAAAATTGGTACTAAGGAATGGTGTTATTGCTATGCTAACCCTGACTGGTTTGTAAGCATTTAGCACTGGTTTATAGAATCAATGTGGAAGGTTTTGAAGCTACAGGCTATAGACATTCTTTAGACAAGAGACTAATGGGCCATTTTGGTGGGAATTTGGAAGATCAGAATTCTGAGAGACGTGAGAATAGTAGGGAATTGGCCCATCAGCTTTCAAAGGACTCTCTTGTGAACTGGGCTAGCGGCTTTTTGTGTTTTTTTCTGGCAAAGAACCTGACTTCATTCCGTCTGTGACTTAACCATTTGGATGTGGCAAAGCATTGATTGATTATTTGGCACAGTAATTTTAAGAAAGGATAACATTTAGGCTGTGCAATGGTTACTGCTCACTGCTCTTACACAGGTTGACAGAGAAAACTGTAAGAGGGGCAAAAAGGTAAGAAAAACATGCAGCTTGGCAAGGAAGAAGTAAGAATTTATAGTTGAGGACAGCAGAGATAATGGAGAGAGGGACTATAATTGTTACAGAGATTAACAGCATTGAAGAAGAATTTTGCAGCTGTACTGGGATACGAGAAGTACACAGAGGGCAAGACCTTACCCATTGAAGGCTTCAGTTTGTAACAGGGCAGGTGAATTTAAAGGGAGAGCGCCAAGACACAATGCCACTGAAGGTGTTCTCTGCTCCACAGCTGCCACCCAGAGTAGTGTTTGCTCAGGGTCAGCCTTAAAAGTACACAGAAGTGGTTGCAGCTTTGATCCAAGGGATCAAGCTACATTTTGAGCTGACTATGTAACTTGGAAGTTTTGTCCATATGATGCATAAGGAAAGGTTCGTGGAGGCATGGCAAGGTTTCAAAAGCTGCTGAGGCTGGAAAGTGTGTGGAAGGGCCAGACATCTAGGAGGGAGGTGTGGGAGGCCTGTGTGGCCTTGGGTAGAGTGGAAGTCCAAGATGTTGGAGATACTACGACCTTAGGATGTTTGAGAGAAAAGCTATGGGGACTCACAGTTAAGAAATTTGCCTGAGTTTCATAAGAACCTTTGAACTATTGAACAGTCCTGGGGCTATCAAAAAGTCTGTGAGAAATTTTAGAAATGAAATTAAATGAATTTTGAGATGAGCATGAGGGTTCAGGGGCCAGAGTGCAATGTTATGACTTGAAGTGATTTGCTTGTATGTCAAGTTGACAGGAGATGGAATTGTGATAGTTAATCTTTGTCAGTTTGCTTGGGGTTAGAATCACCATAGAAATACCCCTGGTTGTGTCTATGAAGGTGTTTCTGGGAAAGTTTAACTGAAGAGGGACAACTGCTCCAATTGTCCTGTTACAGTCCTCTAATTTTTCTTGATAAATAATTACTACTTAATTATTGGCTATCTATCCATCCATCCATCTATCTGTCTGTCTGTCTGTCTGTCTGTCTGTCTGTCTGTCTATCGTGACAGGGTTTCTCTGTGTAGCTTTGGATGCCCTGGAACTCCCTCTGTAGACCCAGACTGCCCCCAAATCATAGAGATCTGTCTTTCACCCCCCCCTTCACCCCATACCTATTTTCTCTTTTTCAATTCTTCTGGATTTCTGTCTTCATAGATGATGATTGTTAGGACTGTATTTAGATGAATACCTCAGTATTTAAGAAAACAGGTAAAGCCTACCAACTCCTTGTTCTTTTAGGAGCATCTGTAATGGAGGGGTTAAAGAAATGTGACACTGGAGAGAGGTCAAGAGCAACACTGATCATCTGTCCACTTTCTGTGCTGAGCAATTGGATTGTAAGTCTAATGCCTGTCTGCTTAAAGTGGGATATCATATTTGTCCGTAAGAAAGGATTGTTAGGAATACATATGACCTTCATTTCACTTTCTGTCTGTTCAGTGAATTATGTTTGCTGAACTGAGTGCTTTGTCTTTGAAGGCTTGTATGATTAACTTACTAATTGTATGATTAACTTACTAATTGTATGATTAACTTACTAATTGCTAATGTAGACTTTGATTTGCACTTCTGTTCCTTCCATTCTTGTTCCAAGAGGGACATGTTTATAATTTAATACTCTTATCATATTTAAAAGTTGATTTTGGAAATTGTGAGAATTACACTAATAGTAACCTGTAATATAAAACAATGCATAGCATCATATGTGTTCCTGTCTGCTTGCTTTGGTCTGAATTTCTTTTCATAGATTTTTCTCACTTAATCCTCACCATTTTCAGTTTCCAGGTGACCAAATTGAGAGGTTAAATAACTTGACTAAGACCATCCAGTCAAGTACACCAGAGAGCTCAATGTGGAAAACATTTTGACCCCAGAGTTTCTTGTTTTAAGGCTAAAAAACCCAGAAAGGCATGTTTTTTCTCCCTGCAGATTGTTTTCCTTTTTAAGAACTTTTCATTGGAATAGGATCTCTGTATGTTACTTGTAAGAAGCATTCTGTTTTATGTCCTTGCTTCATTTTATAATGAAATAGGATTATTTTGGAAGCATGTGAACGTAAATATCACTGAGTGTGAGCTTTCATTCTTGCTTTCTTCAAGGTATCTGTCTCCTGTTCTGTCCTATCTCAGGAAGAGGAAGTCCTGCTCTTCATAAGACAATTGCTTTAATTTGCCTTATTCCATTTTCCCCACTTTGTTTCTCTGTTCTTTTCCACCATCTCTTGGTTCTTCACTCTAGGTTTTTCATGAAAAATATTCAGGTCTTCATTTGATATACTTCCTTTTGATTGTGTCTCACCTCGAAATTATTGCATTCCTTCCCTGTTACAGATAAGCTCTTGGAGGTTGATGTCTTCTTTATGCTCTTACTGCATTGGCTTCTGCTTCCAGTTGTCAGAATTGCATTGGGATGGATATCCCAGGTGACTCATCATACCTACTCTCTTCTTTTTGATATTATATTTCTCTTTTCTTCTTAATATATATTTTTTTCTTGATTACTTCTTAGGCATTGACTTAATGCATTTCTTCTTCACATTATGTTCTGTTCCTCTCTACAGCATGACATCATTTTGTTTTGGTTTATTTATTTTAAAATAAATTATTCCTTCTCTTGACTTTTTGATGTGGGATTCCCCTCTGTATGTTGTGAATACCATTGGTTAATAAAAAACTGGCTTGGCCTGGTAGGGTAGAGTAGAGGTAGGTGGAGATAGCTAAACTGCATGCTGGGAGAAAGAAGGTGTAGTTGGAGAAGCTATGGAGCCACCTCTAGAGACAGATATGCTGAAACTTTACCGGTAGGCCACGAGCCTCATGGTAAAATATAAAGTAATGGAGATGGGTTAATTCTAGATGTAGTTAGCAATATTCTTAAGTGATTGGTCAAGCAGTGATTAATATGGTTTCTGTGTGGTTATTTTTGGAGTCTGAGCAGCTGGGAAACAAACAACTTATGTATCATTTTTTTCTTGAGGCATATGGGTTGTGGTATTTTTTCCCCCTCTCTATTTTTGTTCCAGTAAAGCTATGGTCTTTTTTTAGATGTGTGGTTTGCCTTGGCAAGAGCTATAAGTGCATGCTTAAATGGCAGGTTCAAGGTGAAACTTAGAAATACTGATAGAGACTCATAGTTCCTAAAGGTTTGGTATCTGCAGTTGTATTTTTAAAATGGTCAGCTAAGGGGCATAGATCTGTGGTAGACTGCTTGTCCAGCATGGCCAGTACCACATGCAAAACAAGATGAAAATAGATTACTAGATAAATATAAAATTGGTAATCATATTTCATATTTAAAAAATCTGGCAGATAAAACCATTCAAAAATTTAAAGCAATAATGGACATTTATTATTATATATTATAATAATCATATAGAACAGTGTTTGTCAACTTTCCTAATGCTGTGACTCTTTAATCTAGTTCCTCATGTTGTGGTGACCTTCAATTACAAAATTATTTTTGCTGATACTTCATAACTGTAATTTTGATATTGTTATGAATCATAATATATTTTCCAATGGTCTTAAGTGACCGCTGAGAAAGGGACATTCAATTCCCGAAGGGGTCATAACCCCCAAATTGAGAGCTTTTTTTCATTCTGAGTTTTATTCTTTTCATAAATATATATTGTTCCATTTCATTGCCACCCATTTGTTTCAGATTTTTTAATGAAAAATTCATTCTCAAATTGAATCTCTTCTCTACCAGGTTACAAAAAATATTCTCTGTGTTTTTATCTTTATTTTAGATTCTCCCTAAGTTTTAATATTTTGACTTTTCTATTTTATGTGTATTTCTCTAGTTTATTTAATCTGTTGTTGAGTCTCATTTGCTATGGAAACTCCCTTTGGGGAAACCTTTGATCCCCATTGTTGTATGTTCTTGAGCTCCGATTTTCCCCCTCATGCTGGAGAGTACTTTGCACTTTTTAAAATGTCACCTGGAGTCACTGTGTATAGAAAGTATTGTGAATTTCAGGTGAGCACTTCACCCCATTTCCTTCTTGAGCTCTGCTATTCTTTGTCTTCTGGGTCTCATCCTCTTTGTTCTTCTGACTTTCTGACTGCCATTGCTTGGCTTCTGACTCATATACAGTTAGTTGTTCTTAGGAACTCTAGACTTCTGAGGCAAAGCTGGTTTACATAGCGATCCTAAAAGGAAAAAAAATAATTATAAAAAAACTTAATGAGATTCTTACTTACTCAGGAAGACCCAAGAATTCCCAGAGTGCAGTCATCTTTGCTTTACTTTTTCTCCACTGGAGTACTATAACCTTAACAGAAAAAGCATAGTGTGGTTCTTTATTGTTGGCAGGCTCAGTCCCCTAGCACTTTGTTTTTCTTATTGTACACGTTCTCTTTAGAGATACTTAAAGACATCTTCCTAGGTACATTTGTTATCTAACTGTAACTTTAAAATACATGTACACATCTTTTACTTGCACCTGTACGCCAATGTTTATGTTCTGTGCTCTATGTCGTCTATAGTAGTGGTTTTCAACCTGTGGATTGAGACCCCTTTGGCAAACCTGTCTCCAAAAATATTTATACTATGATTTATAACAGCACCAAAATTACAGTTATGAAGTAGCAACAAAAGTAATTTTATGATTGGGGGTCATCACAGCACGAGGGACTATGTTAAAGGGCCACAGCATTAGTAAGGCTAAGAACCACTGGTCTATAGTGACCAAATATCACAAATAATTTTCTTTCTCACTTCTTTTCTCTTTGAGTAAATTTTTCTATACTTTTATCACTCAGTTCTTCCAAGTCAGTCATCTGAAGTATAAGGACAACACTATCTTCTCTCTTCCTCATGGCCCATACTTAAGTCCTATGTCCTAAGCTTCCTTCCTGTTAACTTCTTTCTCTCATACATGTCCTTTTCATTATTTTCAAGCTTTTGCTATTCTTAGAGCTTCAATTCTCACCTTTAAGAATTTGCTAGCTTTATCTCCATAGCATCTTCTTGCTAGTCCTGACTTGTCTTTTCCTTCCCTCCCTCCCTGCCTGCTTCCTTGTTTCCTTCCTTTCTTTCTTTTCTTGCTCAAAATCATCTAAGTCTGTTGTTTACAAAGAAAGTTGTTGGACTTTTAATTTAAGATTAAAGACATGCTAAATATACCTTTCATCCAAGTGTTTGAGAGACAGAGGCAGGAAGATGATGAGTTTGAGACTAGCCTGGGCTACATAGTAATGAAATGGCTATATAAACAGACTATATAAACATTGGTAGGAAAGGCTAATTCGTGTAACATGTTTTATATGTTTATCAGCTTTACGATTTGACACAATATGATAGTTATTAATGTAGTTATCATTACAGTTTAATTTTATATTGTAGAAAGACTGATTTACGATATTCCTGCTGGCACAGCTCTTTGATATACATGCTTGTTGTCTGAGGTTTCTGTCCTGCCTGGTTCCTGCAGTTGTTAAGTCCCAAAGA
>NC_022009.1:83531739-83542654 GCF_000317375.1 Microtus ochrogaster
TATTAGTTATAAATTGATTGGCCGAGTAGCTCATGCTTCTTATTAACTATTATAACTTATATTAGCCCATTATTCTTGTCTATGTTAACCATGGGGCTTGATACCTTTTTCGGTGAGGCAGTCACATCTTGCTTGCTCTGTGTCTGTATCATGCCCCACCTCTACTTCCTGCCTGGTTGCCCCACCTATACTACCTGCCTGGCTACTGGCCAATCAGCGTTTATTAAAAATAATAAGTGACAGGATAAAAGACCATGCTAAACTTGATACTCATCTGCTTCTTACTAAAATATCTGTAATTTTCTTTTAGGACCAATTTGGGCAACATATAAAATCAGAAGTGCACTTGAATTTTTATGTTTATTATGGTCCTGACCGTATTAGAGATCCCAACTTGCTTTCAAAACAGGATATTGTTTTGACTACTTACAATGTTTTAACTCATGATTATGGAGTAAGTATGCAAATAAATAAAGTTTTAAAAATATTTATTATGTTTTAAAAATTGTGTGTGTCTGTGTGATAGTGAATGTTGGTGACTTTAGAGACCCCTGTAGCTGGCATTACAGATAATTCTGAGTTACCTGATGTGGATGTTAGGAACAGAACTGGGGCCTTCTGCAGGAGCAGCAAATGCTTCTAACCACTAGCTTTACACTTACTTGAGATACTAATTTGGAAATGTATGTCATTTAGAACAGTTTAGGTTAAAATTTTAAATTTGGGTTATATCTAGTGTTTTATCACAATTTATATGCAAAAAGAACATTTTTTTTGTTTTTTTAATGATGAGTATTATCAGTTTGAAAATAAACCTTTTGTTTATAGTAGTCATTAATTAAGTTCTCAACTCTTTTCATGAGCCTGTTATTTTCCTTAACAATTCCAGTTATTTTGGACATACTATATAGTTAAAATCTTAATCTTCTAGAAAGAACATTGCCATTTGTATAAAAGAAAGTAAGATTGTGACATTGAAAAATTCCTTACAGGGGATGTTTTTTCTATCACTGAATCTGGTGCAAAATTGTTCTCTGTATTATACATGACTCAGTAGATCTCTAAGCTTGGAGTAGGAGCTAGCTGCTTCTTAGTGGTACTTTGAGAAACATATTTAGTATCTTGTTCTTTGGTGCTCTTAGCTGTAAAATGAATGTAATATTCTAGACTTGTGGGCTTCACTAATTGTCTTTGGAGTACTTAACAGTACCAGGTACCTAGTAAGAATTGATAGGAGAGATCAGAACTACTATTATTTAACAAACATTTAAGTATTATGTTATTTTCCTGTGCTTTTTGAAACCTCTATGTAATATGAAACCTCAATTTCAGACTAAAGATGATAGTCCATTACATAGCATAAAATGGCTAAGAGTAATTCTGGATGAAGGACATGCCATACGAAATCCAAATGCTCAACAAACAAAAGCTGTACTTGACTTAGAGGCAGAAAGAAGATGGGTATTGACAGGTAATTACAGCATTCCTTCTTTTGTTTTCTATAAATTTTATGTGTCTGTATATTCATATGTATGTGGGCATATATATGTGTGCAAGTGCACATCCAACTGGTGTGCCTTCCTGTGGAAGCTTGATGGCTGTATTAGGTACCTTTTGGATCATTCTTTACCTGTTCATTGAGGCATGGTCTCTTAGTTGAGTCCAGAGCTCACAATACTACTAGGCTAGCTATCCAGCCAACTTTGGGAATTCTATATTCATCCCAAGCACGGGCATTACAGGCAGGCTGCTATACACAACAGAATTTAAGTGGATTCTGTGGGTCCAACTCCAGTTCCATCATAGTTGTGTCCAAGCACTTTATCTGCTGAGCTACCTCGCAGCTCTCATTTTTTTTATTAGCTTTTAAATTGATGCCCAAATATATTCATAATCTTAATGTGATAATGATAGATCATTGTATCATATTCAAATTAGGGTAATTATATGTTTCCTCTTTTTTTGTAGTAAAAGCATTCAAAATAATTTCTTCTAGCTTTTAGAATATGTATAGTGCATTATTTGTTTTCCTATTGTTAATCTTACTACTGTGCAATGTAACAGCAGAACTTATTTTTTTCTGCCATGCTGTACCTTAATAATCATTGAGGAATCTTTTCCCTTCTTTCTCCTCCACTTTTCTTCTCAGCCTCTGGTAACCACTATTTTCTTTCAGTCTCTAAGAGGTCAATTTCATGTTTTGTTTTTTTTAAAATTACGTGTGTGTGTTTAGATTAGAGGACATTGTAGATTAGGTGACAGCCTTGGTTGTTAGTCTTCACCTGTCTCTTTGCTTAAGATAGAGCTTACAGCATATGCCAGATTAGCTGGTCTGTGAGCATTTAGGAATTCTCCTGTCTCTGCCTCTCACCTTGTTGTTGGATCCCTGAGTTCACAAATGTACGCTGCTATGTCTACCTTTATATGGTTCCTGGGCATTTGAGTGAATTAAAAGATCAGATATAAAATTGGCATCCGAACTTTGCTACTGTTTTTATATACCAGTGATGACCATAGTTTTACAAAATAGTGCTACTAAAGATTATTTGCTGTTGCTCGAAGATAATCTTAATTGTCAACAATTTCCTGAAATGCGTTGCTTTACTGTGTCTGATTTTTCCAGTACTATTTTGATGGTCAAATTAATGATTTACATAAAGAGACAGACAAAAATCTATCAAGTCACAAACCTTTGTATCATGGATAATCCCCTTTTCTTGTTCCTCTCTTAGCAATTCTTACAATTAATTATCTTAGCATGGAGGCAATGCATTCTACCATGGCGTCCATTATGACCACTATTTTTTTCTTTAAAAACTTAGAAATGAGGAGATAAAGGGTGCGTGAATATATAAGCATTGGAGAAACTAGGGCTGTTAATCAGCAGAGTGGTTTCCTCAGTGGAAGAAATAAATACCTGTTTTCTACCAAAATGGTTGGGAGTGGATGCTGTAAATAACCTGGTGATCTTTTCTGTTGATCCAGAGCTCAACTAAATCCCTCAGAATGTTTATTCTAGACTCTCCCTCTCTAGCCCTTTCTCTTTAGCTTTGTTTCTCAGCCAATAAGAACCATCCTTACTAGAGATGTCACATGTGGTTTATAGCCTGCTGACCTCCATCTCTTTCAGAGACCACACCAGATTCTAGGTCCTTAAAGCTATAGAACCCATCTTCATGGTCACATGTATTTTGTAAAAGAGTTTCAATATACTCACTCTTTAAATTTCATTGTGCACATGTGGGTGGGATGGTTGTTATCAGGAAACTGTTTTCCAAAATTATACTGTATTTAAATTTGTCTAAAATAAACCACCTGGTATCAGACTCCAGAAGTTTTGACCCAACACTGGCTAAGTCTTCCTGACCCAAGTTTCATTGTTACCTCACCCTGGTTGTTTTCCTGCTGGCCATGGTGCTTGCAGGGACCAACATACACCAACACCAAATTATGTGAAAAAGAAATCAAGACTGAGGAGATGGCTCAGTGGTCCGACATTACCCATGTGATGACCTGAGTTAGTGTGTGCCTAGTACGGTGATCAATTTCAACTACCTTTTGTCTCATTGGGCCAGGGGAATATTCTGCCTAAAGAGCTATAACTCAGTAATAGAGTTCTTACTTAGCATGTGTGATCCCTAGCACCACAAAATCAATTTAATTTTTAAGAGTTATAATGGTTTCCTGTTTTGTTTCTTTACTTTTTTTTTTTTTAGGTACTCCTATCCAAAATTCTTTAAAGGACTTGTGGTCTCTACTGTCCTTTTTAAAGCTTAAACCATTTATTGATAGAGAATGGTGGCATAGAACAATACAACGTCCCGTTACAACAGGAGATGAGGGAGGACTTAGGTAAGTAAGTTTGTGACAGCAGATATAGTAGCTACAGTTATTGTAAACAGTTGCCACTTCTATTACCGTTTTCATTTCACTTTTAACTTTAGTCTCTAAAACACATGGGTATCCGTGTCACTGCCTCTTAAAACATAGTAACTTGTGTCTGGAGACACAAGATTTCTGTTCTGTGCACTTTTTCCCTCTTAGCAAAACTGAAAGGAAAGGCAGACCTTTATATTGTCATTATTTGTGACTGTTACCCCAAAGCCATCACAAAAACATTTAACAGTGATAGAAAAAGTTATATCCTTTGATGGTTCACTATGCATTATATTTTGATAACTTACAGTACTTTTTTAGAGGTATTTTGTTTGGTATATAGTATATAGCATACAGTGATCTCAAGATTTAATGAACATTGCATATGGTTGATTTGAGTGGGTACAGATAAAGGCAGAGAAAGGAACGAAAACACTGATGGGTATTTTCCCACATACTTGGCTACCCTGTTCCTAGAGCAGTGATCGTCTCAATAGGATCTGGTACTCAATGGTGGGTCATAGTGTCAGAATAAAGGGTGGTGGTCAGCATGGAAAAAGAAATAGAGACGTAATAGAGAATTATGAAAAATACCAGAGTACATTCTCTAAGTAAAGATACATGATGTATATGTATTGAATATTTATTTCTGTTTTGGGCAGATACCATCAAAATGTTTCTGATTATGAGTTAAAGTGAAAATGATTCAAAATTGAAACTGTTATCTTAGGTGTCAAAACTGGTCACACAATTCCTGAGAACTATTTATGCTCTACTTAGACTCAGTTAAAAATTGTGTATTTTACTATTATGAGAAATATTCTAACTGGTCTCTTTTTTTAAATTTTGACACTGAGGAAAAAATAGCAAGATTACAGAGCCAAGAAAGACATTTCCCCCTCTTCTGAGTTTGCATACTTTTATTTTTCAGTTATTCACTAATTTATGAAAACTTCATTTGGATTTCATTTTATACCTGTACTTTTTATATTACATTAGATGGGATTTTTTTAACTCATGAGAACAGGATTACTTTGGATAACAGATGATAGGATCTTACTTACTCCTATCTGCACTGTATTTAATAAAGTACCTTAGACTTCATAGCAGCTGCTTAGTAAGAATGCACATATTGTACATTAAGTGGTATAATTGATAAGAAAGTAGTTGAGGAATAAGAGTGTCAATGATGACAACAAAGCCAGAAAAGCTTGGGAAAGTAAGTACATAATATAGGATTATTAGTATTGTGTTGGTACAATTTCAGTACTTTTTTGTAATAATTTTTTATTTGTAAAATATTCTTCTGGATAAAAGCCTAAATAAACGATTAAAAACGTTTAATTTATTAAAATTATAAATCAATAAATTCTTGTTTTCTGTTCTTTCTTGCTCAACTGATTTAGAGATAGTTATATAATTACTTTTTTTTTTCTTTTACTTTGACTAGACGTTTACAGTCCTTAATTAAAAGTATTACACTTCGAAGAACAAAGACAAGCAAAATTAAGGGGAAACCTGTTTTGGAATTACCAGAAAGGAAAGTATTTATTCAGCATGTTTCACTTTCAGAAGAAGAGAGAAAGATTTATCAGTCTGTTAAAAATGAAGGCAAAGCTATCATTGGAAGGTATGGAAACAGATTGCCAGGTTAAATTTTTGTTTGTTTGTTTGTTTGTTTGTTTGTTTCTTTGTTTCTTTCTTTCTTTCTTTCTTTCTTTCTTTCTTTCTTTCTTAGCTTCTTATTAGCTGAATTACAGTTTTTTAGACATTTTAGCTATAAAATCTGTAATGTATTAAAAACTCTTTTCCTCCTGTGACTTATGCTTTAAATTTTTCTTTTAAAAAGTAATTGAAATGAATGAAACAATAGTATAATTCATCATGTAATTAATTTCTTGGGCTTGCAAAAAACTAAAGCTTATATTGATTTCTGTCAGTGATGAAGAGCTTGCTCACTTCCATTTCTGAGTGTCATGGGAGTAGACACAGGGCAGCATGCTTCCAGCTCAGTTCCATACTTGTTTTCTCTTTGATAAACTCCTGAACCACAACTTACTTTGGGAGATTTTGTTTGTTTTATTTTGTTTTGCTTTTTTGTTTTTGGTTTTTTTTGTTTTGTTTTTGTTTTTTTCTGTCTTTATCTATGATCTATCTATCTATCTATCTATCTATCTATCTATCTATCTATCTATCTATCTACCTATCTCTATCAACTTTTCAGTGTAGTCTTCCCTTACTGGCCTATAAAAACAACTTTAGTACTTCCTGATTCCTTCCCTCTGCCTCCCTCACCCCCTATAAAACTTAATATTTTAAATTGCTTTATTTTATCAAAAATATAAACTCATTTTAATCAATTTTATTTCTGTATGTTAGCTACTTTTGCTTGAAATAGTTTGAGAAGTTTCACTTAGCACTGCTAAGTGATTGGAACTTGGAAATCTCCTTAATTTTTTTTCTTTAGCTTTCTTATTAAATCTGCTTTGTGCCTACCTCATTAAAGTGCCTCTGTTATGAAGAGTCCCCAGTTTACAGTCCTCTTTTGTCTTTGTCTAATTCTGATCTCTGTGGGCAATTGACACCAGATAATGTTTCTTGAACTAGAATTATTCACCTTCTGATTCCTAATTCTTTGTGTCATCATTTCCTATTCTTAGATTTCTACACTTTGTTGTAAGTCACGCTAACATATCACCCATGTTTATAATACTACACAGAATACCAACCTACACTAAGAAAACCTTACTTTTTCAAAGATGGTTGCAAATTCAAATTGTTTACTTCAAATTTTTAGCATCTTACTCTGTAGATACCCTAGCCTCACAGTGCACTGGTTACATTTTTTAGTTTCTTCTCAAAGATTTGGGATCGGCATTAGGAAGAGAAATTAATACTGAAAATTGGTGCCTATAAGTCAGATCGTTGCTTTGATAAAACCTGGCCAAGTGGTTTGTAAACCTTTGAATTTGTGAAAGGAATGTTAAGGAATTTGAAACTTTGGGCTAGAAAAGCTAGAATTGTTCTAAGCAGAGTGTAATGAGTGAGCCATTCTGGTGGGAATTTGAATAAGAATGCTGAAGGAAATGTGAACTGTGGAGCCTCAGCTCATGAAATTTCAGAAAGGAGTAAGTCACTTGGTGTGCTGTTCTTTTCTTTTGCAGCAGTAAAATCTAGCAACAAAAGCAATTTAACGGAAAGGATTACTTTGGCTCACAGTTGGAAGTTACTGTCTACCACTACAGGGGAAGTCACAGTGGCAACAACTCTGGGCAACTTGTCACATTGTTGCGTCTGCATGCATAACCAATGTTTGCATTCCATTTTCTTTTCTTTCTTAAATCCAATTCAGGATCTCAGCCTGTGGATTAGTGTTTACCCACACTGAGTTTATCTTCCACACAGTTTAACCTAATCAATATAATCTCCCATACACATACCCCTATAAGCCCAGATGAAGATGTGGATTTAGTGTTTGCCCTGCTGGGTTTTTCCTTTCTATGCTACATTCCTCCCTTGGTAATGGACCTCTTTAGTCTGTGCCATTATATACTTGAAGTATGTAACTCTTTTTTTTCATATTATAGAGGCTCATGGTTAAATTATTGCTTAGGATTGAGAAGAGACTGTGTACTTAAACTTTCAAAGTGTTAGAACTGCTAAGACTGTGGAGACTTTTGAAGTTGGACTGAATTCATTTTTTTCAAGATGTAGTTTTAATAAAACTACTTTTTTATTTGTTTTATTATAATGTAATTTGGTCATTTCACCTTCCTTTTACTCCCTCCAAAGCTCCAAGATAATCCTCCTTCTCCCTACCCTTCGCCCATCCACTCAGATAGGGTAAAGCTTCCCATGGGGAGTGAACAAAGTCTGGCATATCACTTAGAGACAGGACCAAGGCCCTCCCCACTATATTTAGACTGAGCAAGATAGCCCTTCAAAAAGAATGAGCTATAAAAAGCTAGTTCACGCACTAGGCATAAATCCTGGTGCCCTGCCAGTGGCCTCACAGATTGACCCTGCCATGCCACTGTCACCCACATTCAGAGGGCCCAGTTGGTCCTATGTTGTTTGCTCCTCTGTTCGTCCAGAGTCAGTGAGCTCCCATTAGCTCGCGTAAATGGTTTCACTGGGTAGTCCCATCACGCTCCTGACCCCTTTGCTTATATTATTGCTCCTCCCTCTCTTTGACTAGACTGTGGGAGCACAGCCCCAGATGTCTACATCTACTTTGATGACAATTAAAATAGTTATCAATTTGATTATAGGGGAAAGCCAGTTCAGGCAACCTCTCCACTATTGCTTAGGGTCTTAGCTGGGGTCATCCTTGTAGGTTCCTAGCAATTTCTCTAGTGCCAAGTTTTTTGTTAACCCCATAATGACTCACTCAAGATATTTCTTTCCTTCCTCTATCTCTCTGTTCTTTCCTCATCTCGACCATCCCTTTCCCTCATGTTCTTCTCCCCCTACCCTTTTCTTCTCCTGCTGCCCTTCCACCCTCTTTTTTCCCCACCCCCACACTCCCAATTTTCTCAGGAGATTTTTACCTATTTCCTCTTCCCAGGAGGATCCATGTATGTTTCTTTTAGGGTTCTCCTTGTTACCTAGTTTCTCTGGGGTTGTGACTATAGGCTGGTTATCCTTTGATTTACATCTATCTAATATCCACTTATGAGTGAGTATATACCATGTTTATCTTTCTGGGTCTGGATTACCTTACTCGGGATGGTTTTTTTCCTAGGTCCATCTATTTGCATGCAGATTTCAAGACATCATGTTTTTTAGCCATTGAGTAGTACTTCATTGTGTAACTGTCACATTTTCTTTTTCCATTCTTCAATTGAAGGCATCTAGGTTGTTTTCAGGTTCTGGCTATTACAAATAATGCTGCTGTGGAACATAGTTGAACAAAATGTCATTGTAGTATTATTGCTCATCCTTTGGTTATATGCACAAGTGTGGTATTGCTAGGTCTTGAGGTAGGTTGATTCCTAATTTTCTGAGAAATCACCATATTGATTTCCAAAGTGGCTGTACAATTTTGCACTCCTACCAGTGGTGGAAGAGTATTCCCCTTACTCTGCATACTCTCCCTCATAAGATATCATTGGTGTTTTTGAACTTAGTCATTCTGACTGGTGTAAGATGTATCTCAGAATTGTTTTGATTTGCATTTCCCTGATGGCTAAGTATGTTGAGTAGTTCCTCAATTGTCTTTCAGCCATTTGAGATTCTTCTGTTGCAAATTCTGTTTAGACATATACCCTATTATTTAGTTGGATTATTTGGAATTTTGCTGTCTAATATCTTGAATTCTTTATATATTTTGGAGATCAGTCCTCTATCTGATGTGGGATTGGTAAAGATCTTTTCCCATTCAGTAGGCTGTCATTTCGTCTTATTGGCTGTGTCCTTTGCTTTACAGAGGTTTCTCAGTTTCAGAAGGTGCCATTTATTTATTGTTGCTTTCAGTGTCTGTGCTACTGGTATTGTATTATATGTAGGAAGTGGTCTCCTGTGCCCATGTGTTCAAGTGTACTTATCATTTTCTTTTCTATGAGATTCAGTGTGACTGGTATTTATCTTGCTGTCTTTGATCCATTTGGACTTGAGTTTTGTGCATAAGGATAGGTATGGATCTATTCGCATTCTTCTACCTATTGCCAGTTATGCCAGTACCATTTGTTGAGGATGTTTTCTTTTTTCCATTGTATAATTTTAGGCTCTTTGTCAAAAATCAGGTGTTCATTTGTGATTGGTTTAATATCATGGTCTTCCATTTGATTCCATTGGTCCACCTGTCTGTTTTTATGCCAATTACCAGGCTGTTTTCATTACTGTAACTCTATAATAGAGCTTGATGTCAGGAATGGTCATGCCATCAGAAGTTACTTTATTGTACAGAAATATTTTGGCTGTCCTGGGTTTTTTGCTTTTTGTATATGAAGTTGAATATTGCTCTGTCAAGGTCTGTGAGGTGCTGGGAATTTTGATAGGATTGCATTGAATCTATAGATAGCTTTTGGTAGGATTGCCATTTTTATTATGTTGATTCTACCCATACAAGAGCATGGAAAATCTTTCCATTTTCTGATATCTTCTTCAGTTTCCTTCTTCAAAGACAAAGTTCTTGTAAAACAGTTCTCTCACATCTTTGGTTGGTGTTACCCCAAGATATTTTATGTTATTTGTAGCTAATGTAAATGGTAATGTTTCTCTAGTTTCGTTCTTGGCCTTCTTATCTATTGTATGTAGGAGGGCCCCAATCTATTTATTGATTTATTTGAATGGATCTTGTATCCTGCCACATTACTGAAAGTGTTTATCAGCTGTAGAAGTTCCCTCATGGAATTTTGGGATCACTTATGTATATTATCATATCATCTGCAAATAGTGAAAGCTTGACTTCTTCCTTTTCATTTTGTATTGCCTTTATCTCCTTTTGTTGTCTTATTGCTCAGCTAGAACTTCAAGTACTATATTGAGAAGATATTGAGAAAGTGAACAGCCTTGTCTTGTTCCTAAGTTTAGTAGAATTGCTTGAGTTTCTATCCATTTAATTTGATGTTGGCTGTCAGCTTGTTGCATATTGCTTTTATAATGTTTAGATACATTCCTTTATCCCTGGTCTCTCCAAGACCTTTATCATGAAGGGGCATTGGATTTTACCTAATGCTTTTTCAGCATCTAATAAAATGATCATTTTTTTCTTTCAGTTTGTTTATATGGTGGATTATACTGATAGATTTTTACATGTTGAACTTACCCTGCATTTCTGGGATAAAGCCAACTTGATCATGGTAGATTTTTTTTTTTTTTGATGTGTTCTTGGAATCAGTTTGCCAGGATTTTATTGAGTATTTTTACATCAACAGTTATGAGGAAAATAGTCTGTAATTCTCTTTCGTAGTTGAGTCTTTGTGTGGTTTGGGTTTCAAGGTAACTATAGCCTCATAAAAAGAGTTTGGCACATATAGGCATCCCCCTGAATATTAACCTTCATCAGGCGATGAAAGGAGACAGAGACAGAGACCCA
>NC_022009.1:83543169-83558583 GCF_000317375.1 Microtus ochrogaster
TGAGGAATATATGTATTAGCTCTTACTTGAAGTTCCAGTAGAATTCTGCACTGAAACCATAGGACCCTGGCCTTTTTTTGGTTGGGAGACATTTGATGAATGCTTCTATTTCTTTAGGGGTAATAGGTCCATTTAAATTTCTCATCTGTCCTTTATTTAATTTTGTTATGTGGTAACTATCCAGAAAAACCATACATTTCTTTTAGATTTTCCTATTTTGTTTAGTACACGTTTTTGAAGTATGACATAATGATTCTCTGAATTTCCGCAGTGTCTGTTGTTATGTCCCCCTTTTCATTTCTGATTTTGTTAATTGGGATGTTCTCTTTCTGCCTTTTGATTAGTTTGGATAAGGGTTTGTGTATCTTGTTGATTATACTTAAAGATCTAGCTCCTTTTTAACAGTTTCTTTGTAATGTTTTCTTTGTTTCTATTTTATTGATTTTACCCCATAATTTGATTGTTCCTGTTATCTACTCCTCTTGGGTGAGTCTGCATCTTTTTGTTCTAGACCTTTTAGGTGTGCTGTTATGTTGTTAGTGTGAGATTTCCCCAATTTCTTTATGTGGGCACTTAGTGCTATGAACTTTCCTCTGCTATGAACTTTCCTCTGCTTTCATAGTGTCCCATAGGTTTGGGTCTGTTTGCCTTCATTTTCATTGAATTCTAGGAAGTCTTTAATTCCTTTCTTTATTTCTTCTTTGACCAAAGGGTGGTTCAATTAAGCACTGTTTAATTTCCATGTGTTTGTGGGCTTTCTTAAATCAGTGTTTTTGTTGACTTCTAACTTTAAACCATGGTGATTCAATGAGATACAGGGTGTTATTCCAATTTTTTTACATCTATTGACATTTGCTTTGTTAACTGAGTAGGTGGTCAATTTTAGAGAAGGTTCCATGAGGTGCTGAGAAGAAGTTATATTATTTTGTGTTTGCGTAAAATGTTCTATAGTTAAGTCCATTTGAGTCATGCCATCTGTTCTATTATTTCTCTGTTAAGTTCCTTTCTGGCAGTCCTGTCCAGTGGTGAGAGTGGGGTGTGGAAGTCTTCTAATACTAGTGTGTAGGGTTTAATGTGTGATTTAAGATTTAGTAATGTTTCTTTTACAAATGTGGGTGCTCCTGTATTTGGGAGATAGATGTTCAGTATTGAGATGTCTTCTTAATGAATTTTTCCTGTGATGAGTATGGCGTTCCTTTTCTACCTCTTTTGATTGATTTTAATTTCAAGTCTGTTTTGATAGATATTAGGATAGCTACATCGTCTTGTTTCTTAGGTCCATTTGATTGGATAATTTTCTTTTTCCAACCCTTTACTCTGAGGTAAGTCTGTCTTTGAAGTCGAGATGTATTTCTTATATGCAGCAAAAGGATGGATCCTATTTTTATATCCATTCTCTTAGCCTGTGTCTTTTTATAGGTGACTTGAGTCCATTGATATTAAAGTATATCAAGCAACAGTCACCAAGAATACAAAACTGGGCTTTTTGGTGGTTGTTTTTTCTTTGTTGGAGATTCTCTGAGAGGGTGAGGTTTGGAGAGAGAGGAATGGGGCTTTTGCAGGAGTTAACTGGATTCTATGTATGTACTCTACCTTGCACATACCTTTAAAAACTTTTTTGCTCTATTTGTAGTTTTTTGTTTTATTTTCTGTGCCTTTTAAATGTCTTTCATCTACCCTTTATTGGTATTGATTTATTTATGATTCTTCATAACTAATTTTTGTTTTCTTAGTCCCTTTCCTTTCATTTGTCTTTGTCAATAGGTTTAATGTGTCATGATTTGAATTAAAAATGTCCCCATAGGCAATAGGGTGCTGTGTCTTTGTTGGAGTAGGTGTGGCCTTGCTGGAGGAAGTGTGTCACTGTGGAGGTAGGCATTGAGTTCTCAGATGCTCAAGCCAGGTCCAGTGTGGAATGGAGGGATCCCTTTGTTCTGTCCTGCCTGGCTAGCTTACACCCGAAATAATCACACAGAAATTGTATTCATTAAAACACTGTCTGGCCCATTAGATATAACTTTTTATTGGCTAATTTTTACATCTTAATTTAACCAATTTTCATTAATCTGTGTATTGTCACCTGACCATGGTTTACCAGCGTCTGTCCCAGGCAGGAGATCCATGGCGTCTGCCACACTGCCCTTCTTTCCAGCATTTAGTTTGGTCTACTCCACCTATCTAAGTTCTGCCCTATCAAAAGGTCAAGGCAGTTTTTTTATTCAACCAATGAAAGCAGCACATAAACAGAAGAGCCTCCTACACCAGCCCAGTGTGGCACTCTCTTCCTTTTGTCTGCTGATCCAAATATAGAACTCTCAGCTACCTTTCCAGCACTATGTCTGCCTGCATGCCACCATGCTTTCTGCCACAATAGACTAAACCTCTGAACTGTAAGTCAGCCCCAATTAAATATTCATAGATTCTCTTTACAGCAATGGAAACCCTAACTAAGACATAGTGTGACTCTGGCTTCCTTTTCTTTGTTATAATCACGTTTTTCTTGGGTCTCTGGTGCTGACATACTACATCTTGTAAAATCTCTTTACCTTTGCCATGAACTCATATTGTTTGCTGGGACTTGTTCCATTGATGATCTTAAATCATGGTGTTGCTCACAGTCCTAATTTTTATTTTTTCTATGGTTGTAATTTTTTCCGTTGAGTTTTCTTTTACTGCCTCCTTTGTGCTATGCTGGTATTCAATATTTGATTATCTTGAGTTTTTTCTGGAATAGCTGTTTGTCCAGATACATAAAGGTCCTAGCTATGTCCTAGGCCATGAAACAATACCCAGTTTTTTTATTCATAAAATTAGTGTGAATCCTTCTAGGTTTTATTGATGTTTATACAACGGAGATCAGAAAGCATTATAATTGCTTATAAAATTGAGGATTGTGCTACAGCCTCCCTTCCTCTGTGTGTGTGTGTATGTGTAAATTGTACTAGAAAGTTCAGTCACCATGCATACACCCTATTTCTGTTTTCACATGAGAGGTACTAATTTCTTTTCATTGTGTATACACCTCTTACTTTGAAGAAACAGCTGAGGAATGTAGTCAATGCTTATTGATATTTTCATAGCTGATTTTTTTCTTGGTTTCATAAATGATGGGGTGGCTTTTGATTCTGTCCTCATTTAGAGATATTGACAATGTTTGACATTTTATCTCTAGGTATTTTACTGACGGTACTGTCCTTGCGCACTATGCAGATGTCTTGGGTCTTCTGCTTAGATTAAGGCAGATTTGTTGTCATATTCATCTTCTTACAAATGGCATATCTTCCAGTGGTTCCTCTGGTAAGAAAATGTGATTGGTTCATAACATTACATTTGCTAAATATTTCACTGAGAAGGACAGATTTTTATATGACTTGAATTTGGTCTGTTACTTTGCTATGCCTTGCTTTAATTAAGATTTTTAAAAATTACATCTTTATTTTATGTGTTTGTATATGAATATGCATGGGTGCATGGATGCATATATGGAGGTCAGAGGACAACTTGCAAGAATCAGTTCTTTCTATACCATGTGGGTCCTGGGATTGAGTTCATGTTGTCAAGCATGGTGGCAGATGTCTTTACCTGCTCAGTCTTCTTTCTGACTCCAAAAATTTTTTTATGAATGAAAGGAAGTGTGATGTCTTTGCAGGATTTCCAGATTATTCAAACTGATTCTTTCTCATATGTTGCTAGTGTATCAGATACTATTTTATGCTTGTGTGATGTGAGATTGCTTCTTCTGAATTTTTCTTAGAATTCCAAATATATGACATGTTTTGCAAATGCTAGAATAAAGATTAAAGACAATTAAGCAAAGTTCTTTATATAAGAGAAAATAGGCCAGGCAGTGATGGCACACACCTTTAAGGCAGGCAGATCTCTGTGAGTTCGAGGTTAGCCTAGTCTACAAGAGCTAGTTCCAGGATAGGCCCTAAAGCTACAGAAAAACCCTGTCTTAAAAAAAAAAAAAGAAAAAGAAAGAAAATAAGAGGAACTATTCTAGTTACATTACAAAGTTTGCTCTACATGAATTTTTGAGCCTCTTTTTTTTTTTTCTTCTAGGAAATGATACACCTGAAGAACTGAGAAAGATGTTAATAAGGAAGATGAGGTTAATTCTGAGCTCTGGTTCAGATGAAGAATGTGCAATTTGCCTGGATTCATTAACGTTTCCTGTGATAACACATTGTGCACATGTGTTTTGTAAACCTTGTATTTGCCAGGTCATTCAGAGTGAGCAGGTTAGTTTTTTGTTCAGTGTGGAGTCAGTGTTTGATAGAGTGATACAACTTTCTTTGGTGTGATGAAAACCCAACCTAGTTCAGGGAATGATAATGTGTTCTAATTTGAATTTAATATTGCACCTTTCACAGTTAATTATTTATGTTGTAATAGGTGATGTATTTATCAAAAATTAAAGTCATTACTTTTGGGGGGTACTACCTTTTAGTCAGTAAATTTCAGATCCTTGTGTTCAATTAAATACATTAATAAAATGAGACAGTGAATTTAAGTTTTATAGTAGCCATACATTTCAAAAAGTAAAAAGTAACATGTTTATTTTAATTTAAAGTAAACTATTTGTTATATTTTTTCTTAAACTAATTTCAAAATCTGGTGATCACCCTAATCTGGCTTAGGAACCTGTCTCAGGGATCTGATTGACACATACAGCTCTTTGCCCTGTTGAACAAAATAGGGCTAGATTCTTTTGAGGACAATGTTGGAAACTGAATGAGACCTTAGGCAATCTTTCAGCTAATGCAAATTAAAAGTTTTTCAAATTGATGTATACCATGCATTTGGAAAAATGCACAAATTACCATTTTAAGCTTGATTAAGAAGTAAACATAGCTGTATAAACTACTACTTGTACTTACTTTTCCCCCAGTCATTTATCTTCTCCTCCTAAAAGGTGGTTCTTTAAATAGATTTTTAATGTATAAATTTTTGTATCTTTTTGATTTGCAGTGATTTTGAGTATCTAGTTAAGATGTAATCTCATTTTATTAGATCTTGCTTTGAGTGTACTTGTAGCATTTTAGTACTATGGAGTTTTCAAGCTTTATAAACTAGTTTTATAAACTCTTACAGTGGTTCTCAACCTTTGTATTGCTGCAACCCTTTAATACAGTTCCATATGTTATGGTGACCCCAACCATAACATTATTTCGCTGCTACTTTATAATTGTAATTTTGGTAGTGTTGTGAATTGTAATGTAAATATCTGATATGCCAAATATGGTCACGACCCACAGATTGAGAACCACTGAATTAAGGACTTTTTCTTTTGGAGAACTGCATGCATGTTTACTGTATTATAGTTATGTTCAAGAAATTATTCATCACATTTTATTTAGCAGCAAATGATAATCAGTGCTCTGAGCTTCTGTCATTAGTCAGGATGGCACTCTTTTGCTCTGTCCTTTATATATGTCTCTTACAACAAGAAGACATGTTTGTATGTTTGGAGTTCAGGTACAGGTTGATCCCAAGTAGACATATGTGACAAAAAGCCTGAATAAAATTAACCATAAGGAATGTAGAACTTTCTATACAATACAGAAAATTTAGAAAATTTGTATCTCTATCCTTATGACAAGTGTGGTTCACTCTTTGTTCTTTTGTATATAGCCACATGCTAAATGCCCTTTATGCAGAAATAATATACACGGAGATAATTTATTGGAATGTCCTCCAGAAGAATCTGCATGTGACAGTGAGGAAAGATCCAATATGGAATGGACATCCAGTTCAAAGGTAAAGTACCCATGTGCAAATGTTCTGTTATTTCATATTTAATGAGGGAATATCATATAATTAAAATAGTTATTCTAATTCTGCTTTAAGCCTGTCATTGGATATTATTTTGTTGCTACTGACTTGTGTTTATATTTTGTGTTAAACTTAAGTTAGAAAAGAAAGGGATTTGGATTATTATGGTATTTTTTCAGTCTCTATTCTTTTACTTTTGCCTTTTAGTTAAAGTATATAAAAACCCTTTCAATGTTGGAATTCATTCAGTGAATGCTGCATTATGTGAACCTAATTAAAATTAGTGTTTGCTAATAAATTTTAAAAACTACAATATTTGGACTTATCTTACCAATTGAGATGGAATCTAATGGATACAATTTTTTTTTTCTAGATCAATGCTCTAATGCATGCTTTGATTGAATTACGGACAAAGAACCCCAACATAAAAAGTTTGGTTGTTTCTCAGTTTACCACTTTCCTGTCTTTAATAGAAACACCACTTAAGTAAGTTTAAGTGTTTTTTACTTCACATAGGAGGATTTTGCTCATGTGTAAAATCAAGGTTTTAATGTTTTACCAGGTTTAGTCATTTCATCTTTTTTAAATGATATTTAATGTAACCACAGAACTTCTCCTGTATATAATCTAGTATTTGATGCATAGTATTGCTTTATTGAGAAATGAAGGAAGGAATGAAAGTGTAGTCCCTGGGAAAGTGCTTGGGTTTGACTGGCCTTTTACCACATTGATTTAATTAGGGAAGAATTTGGTGTAACTAAAATGTGTTCACTAGTTCATACTTTTTATAGTATAGTATTACCTATCTGTTCTTTTTTCCCCATTAGAGCCTCAGGATTCATGTTTACTCGTTTAGATGGTTCCATGACTCAAAAGAAAAGAGTTGAATCAATTCAGTGTTTTCAAAATACAGAAGCAGGATCTCCCACCATAATGCTGCTGTCCTTAAAAGCAGGTGGAGTTGGCTTGAATCTTTGTGCAGCTTCTCGGGTGTTCTTAATGGATCCAGTAAGTACTTATACAGACTTTGCAAAATGTTATCCCCCACTTCCATTTCCAAACAAATACAAAAAGAAAGAAAAAGAAACAAAACCTGTTTGGTGGATGCCTTTGTAGTTACAATAAATTGTGATAAAGTAACATTACCCTTATTTGCAGTTGAGGAAACTGGTGCACAGAAAAGTGAACAGAATTAAACAGTGTACCCAGTATCATACAGTACTCTGTAAGTCAGATTCTGTGTTCTTAAGTACTAGTCTGTGAATTTCTTCTCTTCTGAATACATAAAACATGCCTGTGAAAGTGCTTTTAAGATTCAGTAAGCAGCAAATTAATAAGTTCTCACTTAGTGTTGTATGATAGCGACACTGGGAATCTGACTATGAATCAGACATTAGTGTTGTATGATAGCGACATTGGGGATCTGACTATGAATCAGACACAGTGGCTGCTATTGTGGTGCTGCCTCTAACTTGCCTGAATATTAAGTCAAATGAAGTTTTACACCTCTCTTCTGAGACTTAGGAGTTCCTGGAGGAGACTTAAAATGTATATTTTATACATGTATTCTAGCTGATTCAGGTTCAGCTGTCCATCAACATGTTCTGGGTAAGTTTTACTAGCTGATAGTGGTTGTATAATTCAGGCTGTAGAAATAAGAGAGCCATAATTTACTCTGCACTTTTTTCACAAAGACAAATAATCTGAGGTTGCATACATGTAGGAGTGTATTTTTCAGAATGTACAGAATGGACTCTTTAGATATAAGCACCATAGACTGGTTTTAACTTCTAATTTGCTCAGTATGTTATGTGGGCTAGGCAGTCCTGTATAATTTCTATGCATTGATACATTTATGATTTATGATTTTGGCTTGCTTCTTGAAATAGCAGATTTATAAAATGGTAGCATGTAGACATTTTACTAAGATAAGAATATTAGTTATTCTGGTAAGGCTTCCTAGCTTCATGCATGCTTCATGACTTTTTTTTTTTTTTAAACTGTTTCCTTTTTGAGGATAACCTTCCCAGAGTCATGTTGTACCCACTTCCATGGGTACAAATTACGGGTAGCAGTGGTGAATATTTCCTTAGTGCTGTGGTCAAATCCAAAGTTAAAATTTATGGTTATTGTTTTAGAAATCTTGTATGCTATGTTATACTAACTAATTCAGGTATAATCCTTTAGTCCCTGCACTTGGGAGGCAGAGGCAGGCGGATCTCTGTGAGTTCAAGACCAGCCTGGTCTACAGAGAAAGTTCCAGGACAGGCTACCAAGCTACAGAGAAACCCTGTTTCGAAAAACAAAACAAACAAAAAAACAACAAAACAACAAAAGTTTATTTTTAGAACAGAGTATAAAATTGTTTTTCTTAAGTTGGCCACTGAAGTTATGGTTTAAAAAAAGTGCCGCAATGTTTTATAACTTTTGTAGTAGATTTTTACTGAACTTGCCACACTTTCCAATGTCATTTCTAACTTAAAAGCAAAAGCTAACCCCCAGAAAAATAAGATTCAACAACAAAAACTTGAAATTTTTTTACCTATTCATAGAGCATTCTCTAAATGTTGGAGTAATATTTAAATGGACATCATGAGTTACCTCCTTAATCATTACATGTGAGAATGAGTGCTGTATGATTTATATTGTGAGATAATTTAGATCTCTTTTTTAAAACTACATTTGTATTTCCAGCTTATCATTGTTCCTAAAATAAAATACAGGTAATAGGAAAAATTGATTTCATCTCTTGGTATAATAACTTAAAAATATCTGTGAAATACAAGTAATTCATAAAGTTTTTAGAAAATTTTAGCTGATATATCCTGAAATCAAACTCCTATACTGGAAAATATATTACTTAAGTCATCAGCAAATTGACAGAAAAAGTATTTTTTTTCTTAGTACCCCGGGAATTTAGAAGAAAATGATACCTTAAACATGACCTCATCTACATATGATTGTTTCTATTTTCAGCTAGTACTTACTGTGTTTCTTTATCCCCAAAGACTGTTTTCAGGTTTATGTGTCATGTGTTTTGGTATGTGCCTGTGTAAGTATGTAGACCAGGGAATGATGTTGGCTGTCTTTTTCTTACTGCTCTCCATGTTACTCTCTCAAGATGGGATCTGTCATTGAACCTGAAAGTTGCATTTTGTCCAGGCTTGCTGACCAGTGAGCTAGAATCTACTTGTCTCTGTTCTCTGTCCCCCAGCATTGATCCAGGCACTCGGAGTCATGCCCAGCTTCTCTGTGGATGCTGGGGATTTCAACCCAGGTCCTCATGTTTCCACAGCAAGTTCTCATACCACTGAGGCACTCCTAGCTCTTGCTTTCATTTTAACAATCTTCAAATTTAACTTTTTTGTAACTTTTATTATTTATATTTATGTGTGTCTGTCTTAAGTGTGCATAGCAGGTACCTGAGGAATCCAGGCAGAAAGCTTCAGATACTCTGGAGCTGGACTTAATGGTGGTTTTGGAATGTCTGAATGGGGTATTGAAAACTGCATTCCAGTCATCTGAAAGAGCAGCAAGCACTTCAACCATTGACCTATCTCTCCAGTCCCCAAATTTAATCTTTTTATTTTGAGACAGGGTGGAGCTTGCTCTATGGGTCTTGAACTCATAGAGAGCTGCCTGCGTCTACCTCTAAAGTGCTGGAATCAAGGGTTTGTGCCACTGTGAGGAGCAATATACTGGTTATCTTGACAGCAATGTCCTTTTTTTGAGATTATAATATATATTATATATAATACATAAATTATACACATCACATAATTATATATAATTACGATTATATCAATATCATATATAATTATATATGATAATTATGATATATATTTTAATATATTATATATAATATCATTGTTTTTTTCCCTTTCCTTCCTCTAAACCGTCTCATGTACCTTGCTCTCTTTTCAATTCATGGCCTACTTCATTAGTTGTTTTATAAACATATATGTATGTGTATATTCCTAAGTGCATAAATACAATCTTCTCAGTCTGTATAATGTCATTTGGGTGTGTGTTTTCAGGGATTACAGTTTGGTACTAGATAATCTGTTGCTGTGCTCTTCCCTGAGGAAGACTATTTTTCCCACTCTCAGACTACAAAGTACTGTAGTCTTTTGTGTCTGGTTGGGACCTCTTGGTCTTTCCTCATACATATTAGCATGTCAGAAGCTATACCCATAAAGTCTCACCAACATGACTACCTCTATCATTTTGAAGCCATTTGGCTGCTACTGAAGAACTCTGTACCTGGGTGTTCTTATTGCTTTATTTCATCATTTTTTTCAGCCTTAGAGAGAACTCATGCACTTTTATGTTTCAGTTTTGAAGTTCAGGTGATTCCACATACATATGTTTGCATCCACAAGTCTGAGAGCTTTTAGGACTTTTGACTACCCTTGAAACTTTTTTGTATTTGTGTTTCATCAGTGGGAAAAGAAAACCTGCAAAGACACTTTTTCATATGGTGGCCATTTAAGCTATCTGAGAGAATGTATAAAATCACAAGGTGTTCTGATCAGCTGGCAGATCATTATGTTGCTGCCCCATGCCTGTCAGGCCTTTGTTGGGCACAAGTTGAACATCCCCTTTTGAGATGCTCTAAACTTGGATCAGTTCGAGGACTGACTCAAACTTAAGAACGTTTTGGACTTTGGGTTTTTGGTTTATGGATCTATGCAAACATTCTGAAAAATATGAAAAATTGAATATTAAAACACACGGGCCTTAAACATTTCAGATAAGATGGTGTAGGAGGTCCTTCTGTCAATTGTGTTGCTTTCATTGGTTAATAAACTGCCTTGGCCTAGTTGATAGTGCAGAATTTAGGTAGGTGGGGAAAATTAAACAGAATGCTAGGAGGAAGAAGGCAGGGTCAGAGAGCTGCCATGGAGCCACCAGAGTCAGACATGCTGAATCTTTCCCAGGAAGCCATTGCCACGTGGTGATATACAGATTAATAGAAATGGGTAAATCAGGATGTGAGAGTTAGCCAGTAAGAGGTTAGAGCTAATGGGCCAAGCAGTGATTTAATTAATACAATTTCTGTGTGGTTATTTCGGGGCTAAGCTAGCCAGGCGGCTGGGATGAACAAGCAGTCCACTGTCTCTGCCACAATAAGATGCTAAACTACTGCTTAAGTTAATGGAATGCAGTAGATGGGGGAAAGACTACCTGTTTTCATAGTGATTGGGAAATAGCTTTCTTCCAGGTACATTTGTAATCTGTGTTCGAATTCAATTGGAAAAAGGTGAATACAGCATACTGAGATGAATGACTGGCGCATAGCAGTAATCATATGGTCATCTCCCTAGGCCTGGAACCCTGCTGCAGAAGATCAGTGCTTTGACAGATGCCATCGGCTTGGCCAGAAGCAAGAGGTTATCATTACAAAAGTGAGTTTTTAGAGCTACCTATTTTAAGATTATGTTTACTTTTTGAAATTAACACAGGTATATATGAATATTACCATGACTGAAGTAGGATTGTGGAGAAAATATAAAACTCACCCTGCTTCCTACTCCATAGTTTCACACATGGTCAAAGGTACATACATTCTTGTCATGTATATATCTCAACATAAAAAAATTGAAGAAAATTGGATAATACTTTATCATTTATAATATATTCTTTCCCCTTAAACATGCATTGAAGATTTACTCTCTATATCCATTTAGAACGACACTTTCTTTCTGGGGTAATATGTGCACAGTTTACCATTCCAGCTGTTATTTTAAACACAGAGTTCTTTGCATTAGGAATACTCTACGATGTGCAGTAACCATCACCATCCATCTACAGAACTTCTCTGTTGTACCTAACAGAATCTTTCTATATTCACTCTGTACTCCTTTACACTTCCCATTGCTCTCCATTACCCAGCCACTCAAAACTGCCATTCTGCTTTATATCTGTGATTCTTAATCTTCATTAGCACCTGCAGATATCATGAATAAACAGTCTTCAGCTTTGTAAAAACATCAGTGTTGCCTTCAGAGGTGCTGTACATACATATTTGTGCACATATACCAGTATTTCTTCAGGGTAGATTCACAAAATTATACTTTTGGATTTAGAATTGCTATTTAAATAACTAGAAGTAGCCTTCAGTATGGGCTATGTAATGCCAAATAGGGCAGGCAGGTTGGCCAGTGAATCCTAGAAACTTGCCTGCTACCTCCCCAACATTGAGATTTTTAGCATATTGTTCCATATCTAACTTTTTAAATGTGGGTTTTGCACTTTGGCTTATGTTCTTCTGACTGAGTCTACAAAGTTAGATATCTGATAAAGAGTTCTCTTTAATGTTCATTTTGAAAATTTCATTAGTTATCACTATTATTATTGATAATAGTACACCATTATATCCCACTTGGTGAATATTGAATAGGATTTATTAAATTTATAATTCCTTTGATAACTGTCATCATTAGGAATAAGAAATCTTTCTGGACACATATTAAATGCAAATCTAGTTTTTAAAATGTATTTCAGTAAAGTTCTTTAATACATCTTCTTTTGTTATTGCAGTAACTAGGACATTTTACATTAAAGTGTTTGTTAGGAATACTTTATTACTTCACACCAAACGCTTTTTTAGGATGTTTCTAGTAGAGATCTTGACCAAGACTTGGACATGCCTTTTATTCCCAGGTGAAGATTTTATTACTTTTAAGATTTTTATCAGAAATGTTGAATTTTATCAAGTTTCTTAATTATTGCTTGCCATATTGGCATGTACTTTCTCATGTACATAAAGACTTTCATTGTGGAAACTTCATTTGACTCTTAATATAATGCTGAATTAAATCTGATATTATTCTAGCTACAGGAATACCTATATAATTTGTGTTATTTTTCTCACGTAGTGATGTGGGGAGTGGTATAACTTCTGTCATTTTAGCCATTTTCTTTGTACAATAAAATGACATTGAATGAGAAAGGGAAGCCATGCTTAGCTCCTGCAGATGTTTTAAATATCCTCATTGCATATTGAGAAAGGAAGAGAAAAAAATTATATATATTTTAATGTGAAATAATAAAATATTCCCATAATACACTGTAAAATTTCTAGTTGCTGCAATAAGAAAAAAAAAGCTGACCTTAAATAATAATATTGGAGCAGGGAGGGGAGCAGAGAAAAATGTAGAGCTCAATGAAATTCAATTAAAAAATAATTGTTGAAATAGCATTAAGTTCATTGTAAACTGACCTGAAGGATATATATGTATATATACACAAGGCACACACATAAGTATGTATGCATATATAATCTTTTGACTTTTAAATGTGGGTATTGCTGAAAAACATTCTTTTAAAGTGGTATGTTTATTCCTTATGACTTTAGTGGGCAGTGTTGTTAGCATGTTAATCCTTTGTGCAGCTCAGAAATAGTCTAATTTTCTTAGTAATGTTTTTTTAAAGAGTATAAAAAGACCCTTTATTTTGTTACCTACAAAGTTCTTAACCAACTTCATTTTTCTTCTTGAAGTTCATTGTAAAGGATTCTGTCGAAGAAAATATGTTGAAAATACAAAACACAAAACGAGAACTTGCAGCTGGTGCTTTTGGAACTAAAAAACCAGATGCTAATGAAATGAAGCAAGCTAAAATAAATGAAATCAGAACTTTAGTTGATTTATAATTTGTATGACTTTTGTAAGGTCGGGTTGAACAGATGCCTAAGTTTTACACATGACAAATACAGATTTAAGAATGAGGTATAGAACATATTCTTTCTATATGGAGCATTTTTTCTATTAATAAAGTGGTATTATTGACATATCTCTTCTATATATGAATCTTTTTTTAAAATGATAACTTTCAATAGCAATAAGTTCCATTGCAAAATGGCCTGAAGGAGGTTTTCATAGAAGTTCTTTTGCTCTCCAGCTTTTCCTAATGCCTTTGCTAAGTATTTTCCTACATCTTTTCTGTATTCCACATCTTCATACTGAAGTGTGGTCATAGCTTATACTTTTGACCATAATGTTAGTTTTTCTTTGATGGAAATATTAGGTTATTCACTAAAGTCTTTAATTGGTGATTCAGTGGGTCTACCATCCTTGTAAATTATTAACAAGTATGTATACAGACTATAAGAAAGATTTTATTGGATGTTCAAAAGCTATAGTTATATCCATAACCAAACCTTAAATGGAAGACCAAAGTTCAAGGGAGCAAGTTAATTGCAATTCTTATAGCTTCATTGAATTATAATTTATATGTGGTTTGCAGAATGTCTTTAGAAAAAAATAGGGACCTCATCAAAGTTGTGTGTTCATTTTAATGAAGTGGTGCTACATTCCTTATTTAAATGTAGTCATAGATCACAAGCCGTAAATAGTCTTGTAGAGGTGAGAGAACCAGTTCTACCTGGTTTGTTTTGAAAACTTAAATAACTTGATTTAAATAGATACTTCTATAAATTGTTTTTATTTGTGTAGGGCTTTTGGAAATAACTTCATAAATTTTCATAAAACAGAAGGCTACTATTGTATGTGAGAGGTGTGATAATTAGGATGGAAGTTGGCTGGATGACCAAAAGTCATTTCAACCCTTAAAGACATCTCAATCATGAATTTTGTAAAAATGGCTTTGTGTGTTTTAAATCAGAATTTAATTTTGGAATTTCACTAACTGATCCATACATTTTTCTTACCCCTTTTGCTAATAAGAATTTTGCTAGTAAAACTTACTAGTAGATGACGTTGAGTCATCTTAAACAAATAAGCAGTCAGGTTATATAATTAGTCATTTTATTTTTCTGTGGATGCTTTAAAATCCAGTTTAGAGATTACTAAGAAATTTTTCATGGTTTATGGTACAGTCTGAAGAATATCTAAGATTTTACTTGTGCTACAAGAGACGTAACTGAAAGAGATGATAGGTACCCTTCTAAGGTGTATGGCATATTGCTCACCCACTACCTGTAATTGCTCCAAGGGAACAGAATTAGCCAGCAAGAATCTTCCTAGTTCCATTTCTCATAGTAACAGGTGAGGTAGGCATGGTTTTCAGGAAAACATTTCTATCAGGGTGTAAGTGGACTGGCCTGCTAGGGTTAGGAGCCCCATGGGAGATTTTCCACCTTGTAAGACTACAAATCCAGTCTCATTACATATGGAATTATGGTTCTGTAGTACCCACACAGTGAAATTAACTATAAACTGTTTCTGGCCCAAACAAGAAAGAAACCCACCTTACCTATTTTAATTACAGATAAACTCAGGCTCAGAAGTGGAGGCAGTGTGCTGCTTACCCAGAAAACTACAGTGCTGTGCTTTAAAATATATTCATAGCAATCAGGGTTATCAAGTAATTTTTTAGTATATTAATTGGTATTAATAAAAAGTTAATTCAAGATGTATAAACCACTGGAATGAAAATATTTATGCTATGCTATTTTATTACCTAGAAATATACTGAAAATACTGTATTTATAATTGTTTCAAACTGGATTTTTCTTTAAGTTTAAACTCAATAAAAAGCTAAAAAAAATTGCCTTCCTTGGTGTCATCATTTAGTGACTATTTTCTTTTTTTGGTGGTGGCGCACACCTTTAATCCCAGCACTTGGGAGGCAGAGGCAGGCGGATCTCTGTGAGTTCGAGACCAGCCTGGTCTA
>NC_022009.1:83558683-83576171 GCF_000317375.1 Microtus ochrogaster
AAAAAAAAAAAAGTCTCACTTCTATAAACATGTTCATTGTGCATTTTTTTATTGAATCACTTAAAAGTACTGTTACTGTAATTTACTCATCACATGTAAGTTTTGTGCAACTATTGAAATTCTCTTTTAGATCTTAGTTTATATTTGAAGTTTATATAAAATACACTGATCTGAAATACTGGGTTACATTTAATCTCCTCATTTTAAGAACAATGGGAGTTATAATAACTATGTGTAATAAATTGTAGATTTTGTCCTTAAAAACTAAACATTTAAGATTATAAATAATCCTATTTAGTTTATTACCAGTGAGTATATTGCTCATAAGGGGATACTGATGTAAGTGCATATTGATCACTTCCATAAATGTCCACCTTATATTTTGAGTTACTGCCTCTTTTATACAATCTTATTATAAAATTTTTCAGGGGTTTGTTGGTATTTTGAAAGTTGAACTGTCTGGAAACAATTTTGTAAGATTTTTTTCAATAAGGTTTACTTAAGGCATTTTTGAAAGATGAAGCCTCCTAAAGAAATTGTAGACTACTTGGTGACACTGCAGCCATGTGGCTTGATAAACCTTATACTGACTGTGCTATGTACTGTTTCTAACTCAACGTCAACAGACTTCACTAAATACCCACTATGTAAAATCTAATCATCATATAAGCTTTTTTTACCTTAAACCTTAACTTCTTACACTGTATTAAAAATAGACAATGAGGCCAAGCGGTGGTGGCACACGCCTTTATTCCCAGGAGGCAGAGGCAGGCAGATCTTTGTGAGTTTCAGGCTAGCCTGGCCTACAGAGTGAGTGCCAGGACAGGCTTCAAAGCTAGAGAAACCCTGTCCTGAAAACAAAACAAAACAAAAATAAAAATAATAATAAAGAACAACCAACAATTCAGTGCTTGATTTCACAGAATTTGATGTTTATAAATCTTTTCTAAATTAAAAAATATTTCCAGTCATATTTTTTCCTATACACTTTATTTGGATTACATATTGCTTGGCCACAAAAATAGAGGTGGTCTTCTGTTTATTTCTAGCAGACTCATAAGCCAAAAAGAAAGAGATGCATATGACTTAGCCAAATTACCTCGAAGAGGTTTGTGATTCCATTATATGATCTGACGAGTGGCAGAGTCATTTTAGTCCTTTTGGTAAATGTTTCTTTTACTAGAAGACCATAGCAACTCATCTACCAGTCTAAGTGTCTCAGATATTTCATCACTATTATAATTTAAATAGGTAAGTTAAGGATTTCTTGTTATAGCTTCTGAGTTGCTTCCTAGTCATTCTTGTCTTAAGGTATCCAAACCCACAAAGAGTATGAATGACTGATACCTACAAGATATTACAGAAAAGAAGATAAGGACCATCAAATCTTGTTTTTCCCATTCATGTTCTCTTATTTTCTTCAGCTCAATTATATGTGATACCTTGTTTTAGTTATAAAAGATTATTTTCGGCCCCATGCTTCACAGCTTGCCACTCATTGCAACACTCTTTTGGTGCTGTGGGTCATTGTTCTAGGGTGACTGAATGCATGCATAGATTCAGGCACCCAGAAGTCTAACAGACTTATATTTGTATTGTTTTTCTTTATAAAACACTAGAGATCACTGGGTCCGTGATTGAGTCAGATAATTCTGAAAGGTTACTGAGTATAATTACTGATATGGCCTCATAATTTTAAGGTTTTAAGAGTCAAGCTCTCTGAATACTCACCAAGGATATAATTATGATAGACTAGGTACCTTTTATTTCACTTTTCTTTACTAATCATATCTGTTAACATCACTGGAGAATAGATTTAAATGTCTTAGATAATTTTTAAAGCATATACCAGTGTGAAGGTTTGTAGTTTTGAAACTGAGCAATTGCACATATTTTGAAAAATTACTGAATGATTTTTTCCAAGGGTGAGGTAGAGAAGTACTTAAACAACCAAGATATGTCAATAAGTCTTTATTTATTTTATATAATGCCACCATAGGTAACCATCAGAGAGCACACTGCAATTTTCAAGTAGACAGAACTGGAAAAAAAGTGAGCCTGCATGCTGCCTTCAGGATGCATAGAAAACTGGTGAACTAACAGTAGCTTATGAATCACTCCACAGTGTTAATAAAGGCTGCTTTAGCCTGGAAATATAATTAGCTCTCTGGCAGGCTTTGGGCAACTCTAAATTGCAGGTCTAATGAAGGGAACAACAAGCAAATATGGGACAGTGTCATATCTTGTTTGAAGTGAGACAGATGGACAGTCAAGTTCTGCACCACTTGGAGAACCACTGTAATAGCTTAATGCTGGCTTTCCTTTACCATACATGTGGGCAACTGAATTAAAGAATTCCCGAAAAAGTCTAGGATTAAACAGCACTTATGCATGTACTTCATAATGTCTGACCAGCTGTCACCTTTTATCCTGCCCACCTTCATCTGAGGAGGTTTGTTGAAAGCCTCTAACAACTAACAGACTTTTCAACCAGCTTCACATACTAAGTATCAGAAATGTGCCTAAGACGTGGATGTGTCCACAGGGAAATGGCAGTGCTTCTATTGGAGGTAAGTGTCAAGTTTTCTCTTGATGTTATCAAAAGAATCTGCTCCCATGTAATCAGCCTGGCCCTGTTCCCACCGTTCCTTCCTTTCTTCTGAGGACATAGAAGGCTGTGTTGTAGCTGGAGTTTCCCCAATGGACAGGTGTGACAAAGCTCCTGAGACATGCTCCTAGAAAATAGAGTCATCAGAGGTACCTTAAGAGCTGAACTTCCGATGAACTTAATGCAATAAACAGAACATGAGAAAAGCCAAAATGAGTCATCATGCAAAAACTGAAAAGTATTACATGAAACAAACAAACAAAAAGACAAGAATACAAGGGCCAACATGATTTTTTTTTTCCCCTAAAAAATGAAGACTTCTTGACTTGGTGAAAACATTGGGAGAACACAGTAATTAGGGTTAATGTTTAAGTTCTGCATACCTTTCTACAGAAGCCACAAGAGAAAGCCAGTGTATAGACCAAGTCTGAAAGCTGCAAACAGTTCAGTAAAAAGTGTAAGATGGACGGACAAGGGAACACAAATCTCAATAAATTCTTGATCCGTGTGGGCTTGGAAAGGTTGAGAACTTAAACAAAATGATTCCTCAGATACTGTGCTTCACAGAGAACTTACCCAAGAGAAAGACAGTGCACCCTCAACTCATTGTTTTTATGAAGGAAAACTAAGTGGTTTGAGGCTGTACCAAATTTCCTGTTCAAGCTTTCATGTGGATTGCAAGTTGCATCTATTCTTGCAGCATCTGATAATTTGCTTGGTTCTAGACAACTGTTTTTGTTTCCCATCTTCACCTTTTCTTGACTTATCATTCTCAGCTCTTGTGTTGTAGAATGAAGGGGACATGCAGCAAATCTACTCTACCTTAAATTAGATTTTTATTGCATATGGCTTGCCAATCAACTAAGTGTACCGTAAAAGACAGTCCGTGCTGACATTCAAAAACCCTAAGCTGAGTTAGTACTGGAACTCTTACTGTAAGAAGAATGAATAAAAATAGGCAATGCTTTTAACAGAAAAAAAAAAATGGTAGAATAATTTTTCTATACTTGGCACACTGGGATAAATATTAGAACTGTGTGTAATATATTGAAACTCCCAAGATTTTAAAGGCTTTTTGCTGATGTGTAAAATTATAGATGAGTATTTAAATGTACTTAAACTCCAAGGAGTTTCGGTATAGGGTTTTTACTAACATGTGAAAAACCATTAATCCATGTACGGAAATGTTCTAAAGCTCAGAGGAGTTTAGGCACAGAGCAAAATCCGAGTGTAGACAAAGCAAGAACATGGACATCAGATCAGCCTTGCCTTTGCCTTCTACATGGGTGTTAAATACATGGTCAGTTATCATTTTCTACCTCACAGCCTTCAAGAGACACATCCCTAAGGTCAAGCTGATGGAGCTAACCAAATAGATTATTCAATTAAAAAAAATTCTTCCCTCTTCTGCAATCAAATATTATACTTAATTATTGGCTCTAGAGATAAATTCTCATAGAGATTATAGTCTTTCAAAAATGGGTTTGAGTCCTAGTTGTTACTATAACCTTTTACGTGAGTAAAATTCCAGACTTCTTTAAGCCTTATCATTTATCTACAAAGGGGGGATATTAACAATAACTTTTCAGTTGAATGAACTAGTTGTATTAAGAGCAGAGAAGGAATTACTATGTTGCTAGCCAGTGCTGTGATTAGGTATTATGATACAGTACTGATTAAGAATATGTTATTTATTTCTCCTTTTCTGATGCCTATATTGGATACTACCTCATTTATTGATTTGGTTTTTTAATTTTGGTAACTTAATATGTAAAATAACATTCTTCATCTTCTTCCAATTCATCATGAAGAACAAACCTTTAAAGTACCTTTAAAATCAGAAAACATGCTAATGAAGGTGGTTATAGTAAAATTTACAAGTGTCATGTCCCTTCCAGAAAGGGATCATTTCAAGATCTTATGAGAATAAAACAGGAAATTAGAATATTCCTACAGTATTATTTATTATATATTTCTATTGTAATTTTCACTCAAAATCCATTTTTCTAAGCAGGTAAATAAAAGATGTAGTTAAAAGTTTGAGGCTCTAAGTCTTAAATGTGATATTCTCCCCCGCCTCTCCCACCCAGTGCTGGAGATGGAAGGTAGGGCTTTCACATACTGTGTAAACATTCCCTTACTAGGCATGCCTAGCCTAAACACTCTTTCTTTGTATAGATTTACAATATTAGGAATCATCTAACCATCAGAATTCTATAGTTACAATGTATGGATATATAGAAGAATTCTGAAAACATGTATTTATTGAAATTTTCCACACAATCTACTTCTACTTTTAGGTACTGTTATCATTTCCAAGCTCTAAGATGGCCATAGCTTGCCCCCACACGGTCCTACCTTTACTTAAAATAATACTGAATTGCTGAATTTTATCAAAATATCAAGTTTTAAAAGTACAGCACTGAATTTCCTGAAATAAAAGTGAAAACAAACAGAACCTACCATCATTAGATAGGAAGAGGCATCTTTGACAAGGCCATAGTGTTGGAGCAGGGGTAAAACACTGGTGGTGAAGATGTCCCACCACAGGTTTAGAAACTCTGGGTGACTCACACTTGGGTCTTGAGATTCATATTTGACACTTTTTGTTTGGGAACTGTAAGTGTAATTCCATGGCTTGATTTGTCCGAGGAAGTGCACAACTTTGGCATTTGCACCAAACCTGCCAAATAAACAGGTAGAAAGGGTGAATGGATTGTGAGCATCAGCACCTTTTTCTATATGTAGCCTCAGCTGTGCACCTGCCAGCAGAACCATGTTGTCTGTAGCCTGCCAGTTTACAGAAGAACTGGAAACATAGGATATCTTGACAAATCTGTGGCCCAATTTCAACTGGGAATGATGAGAGCTATCTCTTCTGACCTGCCAAAACATTAAGTAGTAAAATACTTGTTTACAGGGTAATGTAGTCTTCTGATATATGTGGAATATGTAGAGTTTGGGTATATATACATGTTGCATAATTATATCAGTGTACTCATACATTTCCTGAAGTATGATATCCCTTTGATGAAAACTTTGAAAATCCTAGCATTTTAAAAATATATAGTACATTATTACCTAAAGTCACCCTACTATGTTGTGATGTTTCTTGAGTGTCAGGTATATTAGAACCCTGCAGATTGGGGCTGGAGATGGCTTAGAGGATAAAGGCAGGTACTATTCTTGGAGAGGACGTGAGTTCAGTTCCCACAACAGATCACAACTGTTCTGTGAACATGGAAGAAAAGTAAAACTGACAAAGTGCCTCCTCAAGGTTTGCTTGCTTAGTCCACCTCATGCCTTTTTTGAAAACAGATGCATGATATCTCAAACTCTTTATTTTAAACGTAGAGTCTTTTCTTTCCCTCCTTCTCTCCATCCCATCCATCTTCCCCACTCTATACTTAAATAGATAGAAATCCTAAGGTCCTAAATAAGTAACTATTATATCCCAAGCACTATGTTTGGTTTATGTCCACAAGAAGCTTTTTTCCATGCATGAAGATGGGTCACATAAAAATAATCAGTGTAAGGAAGCAAGTCAGGGCCACCAGGGCCACACTGACATTAAGAGCTACAGGAATTCCAAGGCAATATAGGTAGGCTTACAAAAGAGGCTTTTGCAGGAAGTAAGGATAGGACAATACCTGAGAAAAATGGGCAGGATTCAAGTAATCATTTTCAAATATTCCAGAGATGATGAGGGATTCTGTCTCAGAGATCTGATATGTGTGTGTGTGTGTGTGTGTGTGTGTGTGTGTGTGTGTTACAGAGGTGGTGACAGGCCCAGTCTAATCCTAACAGTAGAAACTATGCAAGAAAATTCACATAAGGAAGTATAGGTCTTATTATTTGCCACTTCTGATGCAACTTCCCTGCTTGAAGCCATAGCACTAATTTTATTTTTCTCTATTACTCAAGTCACTAAATCTCAACATACATACTAAAATTTACATTTTCATTAACCTGTACCTCATATAAATGCCATACGTTATAACTTGGTAGCAAAGATGATTAAAATACACTAAAACATTAGGTAGTAACTATCCTTTCTAACCTACTTGTCCTGACAGTTCACAGCTGTACGCCACTGGGAGTCAGTCAGCTGACACATTTTTGAAGTACTTATGTTAGACTCTGTTGAGCATTTGCATCATACCTCATTTAATTTCTAAAACAACTATATAGGGAAACAAAGGCTTAAAGTTAAAGAAATTGTCAAGGCTCAGTCGCATGGCTGGTGACTGAATAGGCTATCTGGTCTCAGAGCCAATGCACTTTATTAGGACGAGCTATTCTATAATACTCTCAGGATTACAAGGCACTGTTTGTTAATTTGTTAATTCCCCACCTATGGACAGCCAATCAAAGCAGAAAAAGGAAAATGTCAAGTGTAGTCAAGGATTCTGCAATAGAAGTAAGCAGTAGGGAAATTACTTAGACTGTTACTTAGAAGGATGAAGTTTATACAAAATTTGGGGAGAAAGGAAAAATAATGGTGTATCTTAGGTCCACAGTGGCCCACATATAGATTGTGTTCCACATCAATCATCTAAGGCCTCCCCAGCTGCTCTCCTTAGCTCAGTCTGTAAAATGGGACTTCAAGCTGCATGTGGAAAAAGGACGTAATGATCCAGCCCATCCTCATAGACTCTCCAGTCCTCTGCTGTGGGCAAGAATGTGCACTCCAGTTTCAGGTCCTGCCCACAACCTCCCTGGATTCATGTTGGGGACTGTGATCTTCCTCTTAAATGTCAACAGCAATGGCATTTGGAGTTAGCATAGGCCTGCGTCTCATTGTGGTCCATATTCACAAAGCCATGTTTCCCATACTCATTAGCTAAATTACTATTCCTTTTGTAATAAAAGATCCTCTTCCTTTAAAATATTTTTACTTATTCTATCCTAACAGAGGGGAAAAAACTGAATCCAATGGATAGTTGTTTTATAGACAAAGCAGTCTTAAATTCTTAATAAACTTGTTTGAAGTAGATGCTAAGATACTAGGGCAGTAGTTCTTGACCTTTCTAATGCCGAGAACCTTTAATCTCATGTTGTAGTAGCCCCCAACTATAAAATTACTTTCATTGCTCCCTCGTAACTGTAATTTTGCTACTTATGGATCGTAATATAAATATCTGATATGCATGATATCTGATATGTGACACTGTGAAAGGGTTCTTCAACTCCCAAGTGGGTCTAAGGAGTCTGAGGTATGGGTGATACTGCCTTTCTGACCTGAAGTAATGAATTTCTTGTTACAAGAAGATAAACAGGATTGTGAAAAATAGCATGGCATAATGACCACAATTTTTGGCAACAAAGCAATCAAAATGTAGGATTTGAGTAGCTTTCCTAAAATGCTAATTGGGGAAGCTTATTTAAGGGAAGACAAGAAATAGCCCCTGAAGATTGAGGAGTTTGGAGTAGAGAAAAGCATGGAAGAAGGAAGAATGGTGAAAGACCTCACTGAAAGCAGCCAATGGTTTCTGTTATGGCTTCAGCTGAGGCCAACCTTATTTTGGTGCAGTACGGAGTCAGGACTTACATACTTGAGTAGTTAGATGAACTGCATATACATAATCACTATCAAAATGGAGAGCAGTAGAGAGCAAGAACAAGAGAACATGTTAGAGATGGTGCCTGTGTTGGTCTGGGCCAACCTAAGGACTCGTGAAGAGTGATGGAGGCAGAGGGGTGAGAAGGCAATGCTAGATGGAAAGCAAGCTGCAGCTCAGGAATGGAAATGAGAACAAACTTGGCAGTTTTATATTAGACAGTCATAGCAGAGAATGTTCTTGGAAATCATGTAGGGCTATCTTGGTATGAGGAGAAATGCCTGGGTCCCACACGGGTCACAAAAGTTTAGGTGATCCTTCACCTATATTTTAGGATGCCAGCTTCATAGCAGAATATCCAAGGAAGCTAAAGGATTTATTTATCTGATAGTCTACTATATGAAAATAATGAGCAAAAGGTCTCAAACTCTGATCTGGTTTTCCAACGTTTCAATTCATCTGGATACAAGTTCCAGATAATTTTTCACGTGTACATTATGGTTATGGGGGAATGACTTAGACATCATTTCCTATCCTTTAGTCATTTGTAAAAATCCAAAAGAATCATATCAAAATGAAATAAGAGCAAGGTTATAAGTAAAAGGAAATACTGTCAGTCTTTTGAGACTTAGAGGGGTATGGGAATTTCATTCAGTAGTAACTATGAGAACATAACACTCACTTGGCTCCAGATTATGACAAGAATAATAAGGTGGTTTCCTGACATATCCTGGGTTTATACACAAAATCACCAGCTAGGAATTTAAAAAACAAGTTTGGTACAATTATCTAAATTATCAAGAGCCATTTATTCTGACCCAGTAGGGGGATTTGTATCAGCTTGCATGCATTTCCTAAAATAAGTATTCTAATTTTAACTTGATAGAATCTCTAAAGAGTCATCCAGATCACAAGACATAGTTTGAACCCAAGCCAGCAACAATAGTGCTTATGTTAGCTGTTGAAATAATCCCTGTGACCTGATGTTACCAAAAGATCAGATGGACAATATATGCCTATTTCAGTTCAGTAGTTGGTAACATGGATGAGGCTACAGACCTGTTTAAAACAGAAAGGAACTAATCCAGAAGGGTACACCCAGAAGCAAATTTTATCAGTCAACTTTTTATATGCAATGTTCTATGAGATACTAAGGATGAAAAAGCAGTATTTGCATGATGCTCCTCTGGGAACACACAAAAGATACTAGGCATTCTCTTGCCCACTCTACAATGGCTCATCACCACTAATTCCCATGCCTGTTCAGATTCACAAATGTGGAAACAATTGCACAACAGCTCTTCCCTCCTACTGATGAATACTCCCTTCTTCTCACCCATCCACAATCAGGAGTCTGGCATCATGGCTCATGCCTGGAATCTCAACACTTAAGAGTGAGAAATTGAAGTGAATATTGTTACAAGTTTGAGTTCAGGGCCAACTTGATCTAGTACAAGTCTTTTTTAAAAAGTCACAGCCAAGTGTCCACTAGGTATGGTTAGTTCTGTAGAGCAGTGATGCACCAAGTACAATAGAGATGTGAAACATAGAAGCATTCCTGTCCCATCCTCAGACAGTTACAAACTACAAACAATACAGCATACTCAGTTTTTCCTTGCCTTCCAAGTGAATCCTCTCAACAGTGTTCTAGAAGTCAGAACAGCACTCAATGCCTACTTCATAGCTTTGATTGAGCCTTGTCAGCTGCACTGCCTGAGACCAGTATTTCTCCACAAAATCTCATAATGTCTGGGACAGCTTGTCCTCCACCTCTATCAACTGACTGAACATTTGAGCTTGCACCCACCTACCAGCATCCATACACATATACACAACCATTTCCCTCATGTTTTTGAGGATGAAGTGTCCTGGTCCACTCTGAGCACAACTTTTCTGGGTATACACTAGATCCCTTCCTCAAAGACATCACTCCCAGCTCTCTCCTCAAGTTCTCTGCTTTATTAAAGACATCCCTCCATATGCCTTTCCTGTTGCTGGAAATATATTGTAATACCTTCTCTCTTTACAAAAAAAAATATAATACTTTCCCCACTCAACTACCATCACCTTTCTGTTCCTCGTTGAAGCAGGTATCTGGGAAAGGCGTGTATATTTACAACCTCCATTCCCTCAGATTCACTTTGTCCAGGATCTCTCCTCCACCTCGCTACTACATGTACATTTGCTGAAGTCATCAGTGATCTTTACACTGTGTGTGCAGTACCATCTCTAAGGTGTCATTTTTATCTACAACAGCACTTCACATAGAGTGCTCCTTTCTCTTGGAAACATTTTCATTGTGAGGCTTTCTACAATACCACGATTTCCTGGGTCTCCTGGCATCCTGTTCCAAGTCTTTTAAAGCACTCCTTCTCAGGTTCAGTCTTCAGGAGTCTACCAATTACTGGTAATTGGGAATTCTACCAATTACTAGTCCATTGATTATATCTTATTTGTGGCTATGAACATTTTATGTACTAGCAGCTCTAATAGTCGTGTCTCATTCAGACCTATCTCCTGAATGTCTGACTCCTTTACAATTAAATTTATTTTTTGACCATTCTACAGATGTACATATGGCCTTCTGATGCTCTCATCTCCTCTGTCTCTTATTTCTCCCCCCTCCCCTATACACTTCCCTCTTCCCCACAAATTGGCCACATTCATGACATTTATTGTTTGGGGACAACCCACTGAGTTTGGTCAGAGCCATCAAGACTGTGGGTTTGGAGCTATCCTATCCACTGGATCCTGTTCAGCTCATTGTGTGCACACCTAAAAATAATAACTCCCTCTTCCATAATCTCTCATTAGCCAGTAGTTCTGCAGTAAGGGCTAAAGCCCCAAGAGCTTTTTTCCCTATTTCTGGATGACACTTGACAGGGCCTGTCTTGTGTAGGCTCGATGCGAGGAACCACAGCTGCTGCAAGTTCATGAATACAGAGGCTATGCCACATCTAGATGATGTCATTGTATAACCTTTCTTCCTATTTTCCAGCACTTACATTCCTTCCATCCCTCATTTTGCAATGTTCCATGAGCCTTAAAGGGGTAGTATAATTATCTCATTCAGGGTTGGGAGAATCCTTTTATATCTGTTTATTTCACAGTTTCACTTAAGATATCAATACACACTTCCAAACTTCATACCTCCAACACCTATCCCCAAAGATCTTCCTACGTTATGAAATGAAGCATTTGCATTCTACAGACTCCAGTGATCATATCTGACATCTCACCAGATACTTGATTTTTTAGAGGAAGCTTGAAGCTTAGGTTTTATGTGAAAGTCTTTAATTTTTATATTGTGGTACTGGGAGTAAATCCACAATTTTTAAACAATGACAAGAGAATTTAATAAAATTCTGCATAGCACAAATGGAAGATACATACAAGACAAGTATACAGCCTGAGAATTCAAGATTTGTGAGAAAGGCTTATCTTCTATTTAATCGGTTTTTTTTTTTTTCCTTCCACGAGCCCCTCTCTAATTCAGATGTCAGTTTTTACCCACGGTTCTGCCTGTGAGATCTCACTCTTCCCACTCCTTTTTGCCTATTACTGGAATGCCTCCTCAAGCTGGTTTGGGAGCATAAAGAGTGTAGCATAGCAATGGACTGTTTACCTAGCATGTGCAAGATGTTAATGTTTGCTTTCAAGAAGAATAGCATTTAAAAAAATACAACAAACAAAACCTAACACTTAAAGGCTGAGTTGACTCTGATACAGAAACTTTCTCCATGTTGATGAAGACTTGGGTGGTAGAGAAGGCAGCAGTAAGATCAGAGGCAGAATACCGAACAGAGATAACAGAGATAAACACTTAGAGATTAGGTTACATTGAGAAATGGGACTTCTGAAGTCCACTGTGAGTTAACAACACACACAAAAAACGATCAAAAAAAAAAAAAAAAAAAGAAGGTATCTGCAGCCACCACTTGGTTCTTCAGCACTGAGCTCATGTAAAGAAGCTTTGCACACTTAATCTGTTGCCAAATGGATTAGGGTTGATGCAAAACACATTCCAGGATCACCAAGAAAATGAATGGTGAAATAAATCAATAAAAAGCTGGAGAAGCGACTCATTTTAGGATTTTAGGTAAAGATGTGGGAATGTAAAAAGAAAAGAGAGAGTTCCCTGTTATAGTTTTGGTGAAAATAGTCATGGCGTGAGCCTGAGACAAGGATGTCCCAGGGACCTTGGAATATCAACCAGAAACAAAAGAATAGAATTTTAGATGCTCAAGGGTCAAATTATTTCAGAAAAATATGATTTAAAATATATCTGATTGGGACTCAGCCATACTAAATCTTGAAAGTCTTAAGCCAAGTCTTAAAAAGAAATATATATGAAAATCTCTGACAAGTTTAAGCAGTAAAGTCTGAAATTATCATTTTTCACTATACTCTATCTAAGGTCATATCTGAACTCAAATCAAAGGAGAAAGTGAAACTATATGAAAATTATTTATAAATTAGATTTTTAGTCAACTAATTTGACTAAGTTCCTGCAGTAGTATAAAGCAATACTAGGTGATTCTATACCTTTGCTTTAGACATGTTTTATATAGCATGATATGACCTAAAGAGCTATCAGTCAGTGGATTAAAAAGAAGTTTAAACTGGCAGCAACATGGTGACTTTCAAAAGATTAATGGTATTTTTCCTAGTACAATGCACAAATCAAAGTCTCTATCATATGAATAAAAAAGGCTTTCTAATTAGAGAAAACAAGTTTTAAACCCATGGACACACACATATCACATATGCACTGTGGAACTCAAATTTATATATACACATACATACATATATATTTAATTTGAATATATATGTATACACATATGTGTATGTGTATATCTATGCGTATCTTATATTATGTAAAAGCTATAATTAAAAGCCAACTCTAAGCTGGGTAGTGGAGGCGCACACCTTTAATCCCAGCACTCAGGAGGCAGCGGCAGGCGGATCTCTGTTAGTTCGAGGCCAGCCTTGTCTACAAGAGCTAGTTCTAGGACAGGCCCCAAAACTACAGAGAAGCCTTGTCTTGAAACAAAAACAAAACAAAAAAGCCAACTCTACCTTAAACATTATGCTAAGCACAGCAATATTTTATCCAGAAACACATTTACAAATTGTCTCCTAATGCATACAATAAAAATTGACTTTAAAATAACAAAGAAAGCATTTTTGTTCTCAAATAATGCTAAATAGAATCTTCTGAAATATGCTACTTTTGGTTTTCAGAAGCTATGTTTACAAAAGGTGATGAAACTACTTAGACTTTTTCCTTTTTTTTCCCTAGCCAGATGATATGCAGAAAAGCATTAGACTTACTACTCCATGGCTCAAATATATGTCCATTCCCATGAGGCCATCTGAATTGAAATTATACGCAATAGTACACATTTTTAAAAATGTGTGTGTGTGTGTGTACTATGGGAGGCAAGCATGGGCCAGAGCTACTCAGCCCGGGGGAGCACCAGCCATTCTGAACCCAATGTGGGCTACTGATTTACAGGTCTCTCTGTAAAAAGCTATGGTGGCCCAGGGTTTTATGATAGGCTAATTCATCCTAAAAAAAAAAAAATGATTTTGGCATTGATACAGTAACATAAATTATAAAAGAAATGAAACTACCTACATCTTGTTATCCCTTTCCCAATGTAAGGAAACAGGGAAATGTCTATGAAGCTAAGTCTCTGGAAGAAAACCAAAAACATTTTCAGTCAGAGGGAAGGGAAAATGAGCTCTCAAGTACGGTTTCAGCATTCCTAACCAGGCAGCAGTCAGAGGAGATAAGGTGTGACTTTGAGCAGTCATATGACAGAAATGAAGAACTGGCCCTACTGAGGGCAAGCTACCCTAGGGTACCATAAACTCCTGTCAGCCTGAAAGCTGACTGACTATTGGATGACTGAGCCTGATTTCCTTAGTGTGCCATATACTCAACAGAAATGGCAAAAAATCAAGGATCTTGCCAGAGCCAACATCATGCACCAGGAAGAGGTCATTATAACCATTTAGATCTCTAGCTGTGTTTGGGAAATTCACTTAGAGCACATGAAACAGTGGGGTTCTTGGGCAATATGGACCAAAGCTCTAGCAAAAATAGTCCTTCTTCTTCCCCAGCACTAAGGCTAATCTCTCTGCTACTGTGGTAAAAAACACAAGCAGTGCTCAAGCAAACCAAGCTGTCCCAGAAAGGTGGGATCTGTCTGACATTGGCAAGTAAGATGGAAAGCAGATTAGACTAAGCCTCAGGGAGCCAGAAGCTTCAAGAACATTAAGTTCATCATGTTCAGGAACTGGAGCTAAATGGACGATGTCAGATTCTTGCCTCCATGTGGTGCTCACTGCAAAACACCTGCTTACTACAGAACCCAGAGCACTGATCATGCCATTAAAAATTCTTTACTCTTACATGGTTTTATTATACTCATTTTTTCAGTTGGATTGTAGCAACTGCTCTACTATAGACAAATCCAGCTATTAGGGGCCAAGCTATCATTCTGTAGGAATACTGCTTAAGTATCAGAAGTAGTTATGAGCCAATGAGGATTAAAATAAATCAGATCCATAATGGCATACAACACAGATTGTGTTTTACAAACCCAAGGAGTGAAAAGACATTTATGGTCTTGGTGATGTTAAATCCTGATCTACTTTCTTTACTCAGAAAAGGGGTATATTTAAGAGTCTGCCTATCTTATCATAGATGGAGGAAAGAATTGATTGCCTATCAGAGATATGCAAGGAAACAGTGAGAGAAAACCACAAAATACTTACAATCCTCATCTGGAGATGCTCACAGAGTCTTCCCCAAAAAGCACTGAAAAGGAAACATTCCTGACACAAAAAGTCCAAACATGCTCATTACTGTGCTGCAAGATGTACAGAGAAGATTTGGACAATGAGATATGAGGGATAAATGCCCTCTTTGTTCTGCTCACTCAAGAATGCCTTTGCCATGCAGGGATGGGAAAGACTAGCTCAACTCCCAAAAGAGCTTCACTCCTATCTTTGCCCTGACAGCTAGGCCCCTGCTCAAGAAGTCTGAATCATCCTCTCAGTTCAACACAGATGAGTCAGAAGCTAAAGAACAGGTCTCAGGCCTTCACAGTTTGATAGACACTGCAATGGGGTGGCACAAAATACCTTTTGTGTTCAGTGTAGGCACATTCCTAATGGTTACAGCTCTCAGTGCTCACAATAATTCCATAGAGACAACGAAGCAGAACAGGTCAAGCTCGAGCCTAGAATTAGTAACTGTTAAGTGGCAACTTCAGGATGTGATCTGAGTGCAGTCAGTTGCAAACTACAATAGCTGCTGCCTCTTCTAAGTCCACACCAAAACTTTGGAGAGGACTATAAGCATCCTCTTTGTGAAAGATGAGGGGAGAGAGAGGGGGCAGGGAGATCAGAGCTCAGCAGCTAGTATGGTGCAGGAGATAGGTTTATGCCTTGTCTGTGGACTCCATGTTCTGTGTACCAAACCAAAACAGAGAGGAACCTTGTTCCAGAAAATAGAATGTCTCTGGGCTGCTTCAAGTATAGAGCAGTGGGTAATATCAAGTCTCTCAAAATTGCAGCCATGTTTCTTACAAGAGGAAGCTTTCCTCAAAGTACCCACCTATTCTTTTTCCCCAAAAGGCAAAAGTCCACTCCCCTGCGCTCACCATAACTGACAACAGTTAAGCTGTCTGCACTTACACTTTAAATGCCGGGAGGTAGGAGTATATTGAAATGCTGCTCAGGTTATACACAAATGGCAGGTGTTTCCTGATATCTGTCGTTGCCCAGTCACTAAAGTATGAATTCAGTAGGCCCTGGTCCCCACCTGAAAGAAAACAAACAGAAAGAATTATTATAGTTTGTAAACCTCTAAGGCAGTGCAGGGATTTTACAGAAATATATGGAAACCTTAAAATAGATAATAATTTTGTTTTAAATAATTCCTAATTATACCCTTTAGGAATTTTGGTGGCAAATGGCTATTTTCTGATTGTTTTTCAACAAATACTTAAGGTATAGCTACCATATGTACACATTGTACCAGGTGCTATGGAGGCAATGCATAAGACGGATATGGCCATTGTCTTCACAAGGGTCTGTAGTGCAAACATGCTGATATTAGCAAATGAAAGTTTAAAAAATGATCACACATGAGGTCAGGACACTGAAGAAAAAAGACAAGCATTATAAGGGTACATGGGTAGGGCTCAGAAAATTTCCAGAGGGGAGCTGTACCTCAGGTCTACTGGGGAGTACTTGACAAATGCAGGAGACCTAAGCATCAGAAGAAGGGGTAGACAGGGTAGAAATAGCACATACAGCACAGAGGAAGGCAGGGACATGAGGCTACAGAAAGACATGAAAGAGACCTAAGTAAAGGGGTTCTGAGGCCATGAACAGTTCAGAAGAATCACAGTATATCAGTTTTCAGATGAGATTTTAGACTTTTCCCCTAAGATGAAAGAAGAAGAGGATGATGATGAAAAACCATCAGGGGCATGTTGCTTACCTGGTCTGGACAAGTAGTAGCCAGTCATGGCTGTGGCTACAGTTAGCCATGAAGTACCTGTTCAGCCCTTGGGGCCGGACTCTATGTGTTCATTGAAAAGTGAAGACAGGGCCATTCATTTTAAAGGAAAATAAGTGGGCATGCATGGTGGCTTTTGCCTCGAACCCCAACCTTTTGCCCCTAGTTCCCCAATTGGGGAAGCTAAGGTAGGATTGCTTTGAGTTTAATGTCTACCTGCCAGGCCAATCTAGGCTATAGAGTCTCAAAAAGAAACAAAAGCAAAGCGGGGATGGCAAACAAACAAAACTCTCAAAATACAATCTTCCTTTGACTTTTCTATTTTATTTTCTGAGAGTTCAGAAAATACACATAGAACCAGAGTTCTTGAGTAGACATGAGGTGTCTGTGTGTGGTAGGGGAGACATATGGAGTATGTGCGTGTGATGCAGAGAGACATGGGCTCTGTTGGGGGGGGGCACATGGGAGATGGTGGAGGAAATGAGTCATATTCTAAGTGTGCAGCTAGCATCTGTGTATTTTTATCCTGTCCTGGGTCTGCTTTGTGTCAAGCTCCAGTATTCTCTTTCACCATTCAAAAAGCCCAACAGTTTATCTGTGCTATTTGGTTTCCTTTGGACTAGAAGATTTCAAAGCTATGGATAGAGCCGGGCGGTGGTGGTGCACACCTTTATTCCCAGCACTCTGGAGGCAGAGGCAGGCGGATCTCTGTGAGTTCAAGGCCAGCCTGGTCTACAAGAGCTAGTTCCAGGACAGGCACCAAAAGCTACGGAGAAACCG
>NC_022009.1:83576271-83582884 GCF_000317375.1 Microtus ochrogaster
AGTAGTAAGATCTGAGCTTCTTATTTAAAATCCAAATGTGCCAATCCCCACTATGTATATCTTGTTCTTTCCAAATGCCATCCATCCAATTGACAAATCAATGGCTTTCACTTAGTGAACATCTGTGGAATGTGTTCTCTGAACTGGAACTATAGGAACCTCTGACAGGTCCCATTCCTCAATAAACAATTAAAACGAAAATCAGAAATGTAACAGAATATGCTTCACTATTTCAAAGATACATGGATTGAATGGTTATGGCTCCCAAACATACATGCTGAAACCCTAATCTCCAAGAGGAACTGAATTTACATCATAAAAGAGTGGTCCAGGAGGCCTTTCACCCCTCCCACTATTTCAGGTTACTTCAGAAAGACAGCGTGTGAGAGCAGAATGTTGGCTCTCTATAGACAATCTACTTTCATCTGGACCTTGGGCTTCACAGCTTCCAGAACTAAGAAATGAAGTCCTGTTATTCATAGGCCCTTGGTCAATAGTATCCGTAAACTCCACAATAAAAGAGCAATACAAAAGATGTTCCTATCTATACAGACAAGCATGTATTATGAGGCACAGAACATTAAAACCAGTAACTACACCATTCAGGGACTTACTTTGTTTTTCAGAAAGATCACAAAAATGAGAGCAAAACAGATACTGATGTCCAAGGACAGGGATATGCAGTCTTACAAAGTTTCTTTTCTAAGTCTCTAAACAAAGACTGAGGAAATGTTCATAGCAGCTTTATTTATTATAGGGAAGAGCTAGAAATAGCCCAGATGTCATTCAGCAAGTATATAAATATAACCATAAATAAAATGTCACTCAGAACAAAGTAGCAAACTACTGATGCATAGGACACTTGATGCATCTCAAGAAAACTATGCTGAGTGAAAACCAGCATGACTCCACTTACATAACCTCTGTGGAGTGAAAAAACCACAGAGGACATATTTGTGGTTGCCAATGACAAAAGAGAACAGAGAGGAAGCTTTATGAGTATCACGAGGGGCCCTGTTCTGTTCCTGACTGTGGTAGTGCTCACAAGGTACACATGTAGTAAAATGGAAGAGAAATGCATCTATTCAAACATACAAGTCAGTGCATAAGTAAAATTGATGAAACTGGAATAATCGTGATGTACTGAATCAATGTTAATTCCTTATTTTAGGATTATATTATAGTTATATAGGAGGTTGTCACTGAGGGTAATGGGGAGGGGTATAGGGAATCTCTATTATTTCCTACAACAGGATGTGAATCTATAATTCACTCAAAATAAAAATAATGTAGAAGAAATCTTTAATAAATAAATAAATAAATAAAATAAATGTTAAAAAATGTAGAATAAACTACAAAAATACAAAAGTTTAACAAGGGTCAATGTAATTAAAATTGCAAAATACAGTAAGAAACTGTTAGTCCTTTGATTCTAAATTCCATAAAGACAAAGAGTTTGGCTCTTTTTGCTTATCACTGTCATCCCTCAAATGTCTTAAACCCTAGAAAACTATTTCCTGAACTAATGCAAGAATCTTCTAGACATTCCACATCAGAGAAGATGAAAGAACAGCATACCATGGAGGGAGAGTAAATTAAGCTGCTCACTCATAGTTATTATTATACCAATAAACCAACATAAGACCATCAGTCCGCTGTGTATTATAGATACATAGCTGCATACATTGTAGTTATAATGAAGACAGAGACATTAAACATATAGGAATTAAAAAACATAACAAGCCATTATATTAGGGGGTTGATGATATAGTTATTTACCCCTCATTTTTTAAATATTTTTGTAACCCAAAAATATCAATACACAAGAGTAGGAATGAGAATTATCCTAAGACCTTTTAAAGCATTCTTTATGTATTCTTTTTACTACCAACGGAAAAGTGTACATATAAATAATAAAACAAATCAATAATAGAACCCTACACATTCACCATCCACGAGAGCAAGAATGTTGCCTTCTATGTTCTGTGAAGGCACACCCATCCAATTTCATTGCCCTTCCGACATGGTAACTTTAAGTTATAACTGCAAATGAAGCTCACAGTTATTATACATATGTATCCCCAGACAATATAAGCAGTTGCTCTTATTTTGAACTTTAAAAAACCACTTTGTTTCTCACACTGGTTTTGTTTGATTGTTGGCATATGTAGGGATCAGACCCAACACCTTATGTTCTTCAGGAAACCATTCTATCACTGAGCTACATCCTTGACTTTTTTACTGCCTATTTATGCCATGGAGATTGTTCACTGGTTAAGGGTACTAACTGCTCTCCCAGATGACCCAGGACCCAAATCCCAGCACCCACATATATCTCACAATTGTCTGTAACTACAAGAACTGATACTCTCACATAGACAAACCTGTAAGTAAAACATCAATGAACACAAAATAAAAAGTAATTTTCAAAATATTCTTAAAATGAATATTAGTTATATGTATAAAGCATCAAAAAAATCCCAAGAATGTCTTACTAGCATTCTCATGTCCAAATCTGACCACTGTGAGCTTGAGAAATAAGAGTCAGAGCTGCTTGCCTTGGTCAGCCGCTAGCTGGTGGCCTCTGGTCACGACAGGCGGTTTCTGCTTTGTCAGAGCCCTGCAAACATACCTAGCTCATTAGCTGAGGGGAAGCTGAGGAGCACCAAGGCATCAGAAAACAGGACAAAGGGCAATAAAGTTGAGGTGATGAATCAGTAGTGTCTATTATGCTGGCAAACCTGAAATACTCAGTAAGTGCTACGGCTACTGGAGATATGAGGTTTACCAGGCAACAATGGATTAACCCTGCATGACTTAGGAAAATCCAGGCACTTGGCCCAGGCATTTCTGCATTTCACCAGCATCAACCCATTTAAACCAAGAAAAACTAATTTAACAACTCATGTTATAGCTCTTTCCACTGTAAAAAATTTTTAAAAAAGTAAAAAGATTCTTAATGACAAAAATATATTATATAAATGCCTTAAGACACTGATGTTAGCAAGAATTACACATTCCCAGTCTGAGGCAGGGCCTCCAGGTCCAGAGTCTCCTTAGCATGCTGATCCTGACAGAGCCATGACTGCATAACTATCTGCCAAAGCACCCACGGCTCTCAAATACTGTAAGTTTTAGAAAGACCAAAATCAAAACCTGTGCTTTTTAGGACTATTCTTGCTTCTTCAACTTGGTATCCTGCTTATATTAAAGGTTAAAACAATTTTTGAAATATCGAGTGAATGAACCCATTATAGAAATGCAGGTGAGAGCAGTAACATCCAAAAACAGCAGGAAGTTGCTGACAGCTGCTGATTTTGAATGACAGTCTCTTTGGGCTGTGCAGATCAGAGTGAAAGGAACAGCTACAGAAGACCTGAATCTCTTTCACTTTTTCTATAAAATTACAAAGGCACTAGAAGCTCTGTCTACTCAGAAAAGTGAATTTTAAGTAATTAATGCATAACATGGGTAAGATAATAACTATTTTTCTGTTTCTCTGGAATTTATTCCGGAGAATGTTGTAGTATGGGGTAATTGGGAAAGAAACATAACAAAACAAACAAGTCAACAGCAACAGTCCTCTCTTCCTTCTTCTGTACACTGAGTCATATTTGACAAACCCTGGTCAGCCTTGGCATTGAGACCAGCTCAGAGCCAGTAGGCAAGCTACTGTTCTGAACTTTTAACATGGTGGATTCCCACTGCTACTTAGATGGCAGGGCCCAAGGTCACCCCTCACAGTACTGTAGAGAAATGAGAAGGTAAAATAGCTAGACTGAGAGTCTGCAGGCACATAACATGTTAGTTCCTCCTTCTGTTTCTCACAGGTCCTTCATTTCCCCTTGTTACAAAGCTAATGGCAGACCGATGACTAAGAAAATGGCTCAAGTGTAGAAGGAGGAAAAAAAAGCTCTTAAGAAAAGACATATATGTACTTATTTATTTTGAAATGTCTCAATCCACTGTTTTTGGGGACTAAGTACAGTATAAATCCAGATTAACTACAAAGATTAGATAAGGTACACCAAATCTGGAAAGCATTTTAAAACATGATCAGACTCTAAGGATATCAATGAAAATTGAGAACCTGCAGGGATATTAACTTTCCTACAGATCCTAAATTCAGCTTTAAGTAAAATCAAACCTAATATTCTGCCACAAAAATGCATTCTCTACTTCCTCCAAAATTTATTATAAACACAAGTTCCAGTATATAAATTATAAGTGTAGGGTACTTTGATTATAATAAATAAAGCAAGTATCAAGATTAAACAAATAAACAATAGGGCTCCAGATTGAACAATATGAATTGTTGTATTGAGTTTTTAAACTAACACATACAGATACACAAGCAGCCTTAATTTAGAAGTCTTTAGAGACACAGGGGAAGAAAGAACATTCCAGAATTTGTGCAGACTGCTTTCAGATTTAGAGTTCAGTCTACCAGTTTCACATCATCTGATGAGTGCCTGCAGTTGCATGATCTCTTTCTCTTGTTAATAGGCTTGAACTTCATCTTCTTTCTATGAATGCTTCTCTATTGTCCTCTGAAATCTAATGGACTTTGACAGTATTGTCCAACTTTTCAGAAAACTTTAATGAAGAAGCAATTTCAAAACAATTTAAAAACACAAAATACTTAAGACTTGCCTCTATGGAAAATTAGATGCTAGTCATGAATGAGGTATGTAGTCACTAATTCTAAATTCTGATACTCCAGACACTTGGGAGAAACAAGAGAAGTCAAGTATAGTTTGCCATATTCGGGTTCTTCTCCTGACTGCAGGCTGGTGATTAGAGGAATAGCAGGCACATTCCTTGTCATCAGAAGGGCTTAAAAGCAGCTTCAAAAGCTTAGCCATCAACAGCCCATGTGGCTTGTCAGGGACACCATGCTCCAATCTTTTGAATGTGAGCAAGAGATTAAGCAAGACTGCCAAGATACTCAGACAAGTACAATCACCTGCTAACACACTTTCTGTGATAGCTGATATGAGAAATGGAAAGGGGAATCCTGGGGTATCAGAAGATGTACACAAGAGCATCTGAAAACATTTGCCTCCACACCTATGGCATGACACCTAAATAACAACAAAATTTGAGATACAGTTCCACTGTGTGGGCTGATCTGGAACTTGCTCTGCAGACAAGGTTACCCTTGAACTCACAGAGGTATACCTATCCCTCCTGAGTGGTTGGATTAATGGTGTGTGCCATCATGCCCAGCAACAAAAATATTTTAAAACATTAAAAATGTGTTCATAAATTGGGCTGGAGAGATGGCTAGTAAGAGTATGTGTTGCTCTTCTAGAGAACCTGGGTTCAATTACCAGGACCCACATAGTGATTCTCAACTATGAGAAACTCCAGTTCCAGGGGATCTGATGACCTCTTCTGATCTAGCTGGGCACCAAAAACACATGTGATACACATATATACAGAACAAAACATTCATACGCTAAAAAATAAACAGATCTTTAAAATTTTTATGTATATATTAATAATTTTATAAACTATAAAATATATTAAAATGCAAAACAAATCATAGTTACTGCCAACAGATGGTTGTTATTTATAAGTAAATATTTTATTGGTATTAGGTATAAGTTCCATTAATCACTGTCAAATAGGCGCTGATCCAAGTGAATACACCTGAGACGGGCCAGCTGCTAAGAATGGAGTGACATTTTATGTAGTAAATAGTAAGGACTACATAAAAATCCACACAGCTCAAGTGGAAAAAGCTTTTTAGTTAAAATTACTTAGTTTACTATTGAATTTAAACATGCTGAACAGCCAACTATTTAACTTTTTCACTTCTAACACCAGGAAAAACTCATTCCCTTGCCAGGAGCAAGCAAAAAGAAGGCCAGTGTCTGTAAAGCTGCAGTTAAATGATGAACCATGTTAGCAGAACAGAGAGAATCTCAGCAGTTCAGGTCCTGCAGTAAAAGAAGAAGCACCTCCCAGAAGAACACTTTGCACACAGGAAAGCTGCTTAACAACGAACCCCCAACTCCTAGTGCCTCCACAATGTACAGGGCAGCTTGGTTTCCAGCTGTTAACAAATTTCCTTTTAGTTGTACCTTGCATAATTCAGTATGACATGTGACTATTGGCAGCTAAACTTTCAGCCACAACATTAGAAGCTAGATTCTTTTTATATGGTGAAAATCATGTGACTTTTAGGCAGCTGGCAGGCCATCAGATATGTTTTAGAATCTGATTCTTTTTCAGAACTTGACAGTGGTTGTGCTGGCTTTCTGGAAAGGTTAAATTTCCTTCAAATAGAGTAAAGGAAGTGGAAAGAGCTTCACCTAAAGCAAAAGCTAAGACACACAGTGGAGTTCTGCTAAAATCACTCCCTTCTTTCTTTGCAAACACAACTGTCTTCAGTGTAAGGAGAAGAAATGTTCTAAATGTGAATATTACCACCTTTCCATTCTATTCATGATAGGAAAATGATAGCAGCTAGATGCAAATCAGTAAGGTGACACCCTTTCATTTATTGGACCCAGTGAACAGTTAATATTTTCTTAAAGTTGCTTAAACAAGTCTCTCTCTGTCTCTCTGTCTCTCTCTCTCTCTCTCTCTCTCTCTGTCTCTCTCT
>NC_022009.1:83582984-83587375 GCF_000317375.1 Microtus ochrogaster
TCTCCCTCTCCCTCTCCCTCTCCCTCTCCCTCTCCCTCTCGTGTGTGTGTGACTTGTTAGTATGGGTGTGTACATGTGCATGTGGAGGTTCAACACTGACATTTGGTATGTTCTTCAATTGCTTACCACCTTTCCTTTTTTGAGACTAGGTCTCTTCTCTCTGATCCTGAGGCTCATCAATTACACTAGGCTAGCCTGTAATAAGTTCCAGAGATCCTCCTGTCTCTAATCCCCCTATTGATGGGGTTACAGAAACACCCCAGCACTCTAAATTCCTCTTAGCTCCTTACATGTCTTGGGAAACTAAACTCGGGTCTTAATGACTACAGGGCAAGCACATTACCCAATGATCAATCTCCCCAGCCTGGCTGGACTTCTCACAGGTACAGTGTGTAAGACGCGGACATAGAACAAGCTTTTTAACCTCAGCACTGTTGATATGGTGGGTTGGACAGTTAAGTGTGAGGTGCTGTCCTATGCACTGCAAACTATTCAGCAGTGGCATCAGCTTCTAACCTTGAGATGCCAGTAGCACAGGCTTTGCTCAGCTGTGACAACAACCATATGTGTCCAAGAAGCTGGAATGCTGAGGCAGGATGGGCTATGTAACTAGTTTAGATACATGAGATTCCCTGTCCCAAGAAAACAAGTAATCCAGAAGTTGTCACACATCCCTTGGTTTGAGGTGGGGGGTGGGGAACAGGAGGTACTATGCAGAATCATTCCTAGTTGAAAACTGCGAGCTCAGGCTGTATATAAGCCAAATAGTGAAACAAGACTGAAATTTAAATTATCTGTATTCGTTGCAATGAAATTACAAATAGCTGCAAATCCCAAATCTTCAGGCAACTTACTATACAGAATTTGATCTCTATGAAGAAAAAAACAAAACTAGTCTTATTGTGTATAATTTGAAATACTGTGAAGTTTCAAGCTTGACTTTAGCAATTTAACAAGTTCAGCTTAACCTTTAAGACATTTCAGATTTTTTAACTTTTATAACTAATTAACAAAAATGAATCTTTGTATATCTACCTTCAACCACTAGCACTGAAATCACAGACCAATCTTGTACATGGTAGCTGGGAATTCGAACACAGGTCTTTATGCTTGCATTGCAAGGATTCTTACCTACTAAGCCAGCTCCCAAGACTCAAAAATGAATCCTCTGTTGATACCCGGCGCTGACTTATAATGAAAAAGGCTAGTTCAGCTTATTCTGAAACACTCATTTACTTCAAATCCAAGATATGTTCTTAGAAGAGAAAGAAAGAAGCTTCTGGAGCAGGGTCTGCTACAGTGCGCAGGCTTCTGGCCATGATCATGTTTCCTGCTTACAACTCTGCCACAGTGTCAAATGTCTGATACAAAGTGACTACTGTATTTGCATGACTGAGACCACACCAGTTCTTCTCCTATGGCCTTAAGATCACACATCTAGCCTATCTCCAGAACCCATCTTCATGGATAAATGACAGTGTTTTAAAGAGTTTCAATGTAACTATGCCTCATTGTGCATATAGAATTGTGTTATATCAGGAAATATTTTTCTAAATTGCACTCTAATTAATATTTCTAAAATAAACTATCCAATTGTCAACACTCTAGAAGTTTGAACCAGATTTTCTTCTTGCCTCATCTGGATTACACTGCCTGCCCAGGGGTCTTCAGAGACCCCCACAGAGGCCTATACCACATACAGCCATAGATATAGTTATTATGCACTTAGTGTACACTCATGAAGATACCATTTTGCTTAATACATAGACTTTTAGAAAAAAAATGACACTATGGAAGTAGAAATGTAGAAATTATTCATATAAAATTTGTTTTTAATGACTTACTAAAGAATGGCTACCAAATTATCAGGCTGCTATTTATGTTCTCACAGACATAAAACTGGATTCTTGTTAGCAATGACTGCCAAACACTTTGGTATTATACTCAGGTTTAAAAACAGAAGTTGTTTTTCTTTCTTCAGTGTTGGGGATTGAGAAAAGCAAGCTGCCACTGTGCTTGACCTTAGCCCTAAGAAAGAAGTCATTCCAAACCTCACTCTAGTTTAGATAAAATAAGTCACTTAAGGCATCTACGTGGATCTGGAAAAGTACTTACCTAGCATGACAGAACCTTGGTTTGATCCCACCACTGAGCAGCAAACCCAGTTGTGGTGATGAATGGCACTTGGGGAGGTAGAAACAGGAGGATGAGAAGTTCAAAGTCATTCTTGGCTACACAATGAATTTGAGATCAGGCTGGACAATGTGAGACTCTGTCTTAAACAAAACAAACAAACTTCTCTATTTTTGTTTATGTTACTCTGATGCATTCACAAAAAAAAATGTGCTTGAGTCTGTGTATGTGTGTGTGTGTCAGAGAAAGGGGTCTTACTAATAGCTTATCAAATACATGATAGCAGATACATACCATCAAAACTACCTTGCTCAGAAGCAAGGCGCAACAGCTGGTTGTATGTTTCAATTGAGGGTTGATAGACAAAGACTCCAGAATTGAAGCAGTCAGGCCACCCTGGATCTGGTGCTGCTGACAATTCTTCTCTTTCAAAAAGATCATCAATATTTGAGAGGACCTGATTCAGGAAAGAGAAAAACAAAGAAAGGCATTACAAGAATGCTTTGCTTATGCACAGGCAGCCTGAGATTACTTCCCTTCACTCCTTGACACTTTTTATAATAGTGGTTTTATTTGAACTTTACTGTCAAGTCTTGACAGTATTTCCCAAATGAGTGATGGGTCTCTATTATTATGCATATCCTTTCAACCCTTAAAGTCACACTCACCAAAGTATCTGCATCCATGAACACACATTTGGAATACTGAGTAAGTGACCAGCAGTGGAGTTTTGTCAGTGTGATGCCCAATTCAGGCCTCTTCATTAAAGTTAGATGAGCAGAATCACCACTGTCCAAGACATCTACCATGATGACTTCATCAAAGACAGTCTCTAAAATTTTTCTGTAAAAATAAATTCCAGAAAATGTCACATAGAATCTTTTCAAAGCACATGACCTATTTATTCTAAGACTGTTCCATTACAGCCGTACCCATCAATCATAAGACACTCAGGCGCTTTGTCATTGTGTTGGGTCCAGCCTTATGAGGTTCATACTTTCCAGAGGAGGGGAGTGTGGATTGAGGAAGAAAAGAGATAAGAGACAACAGAGTCAGGAGGGCATCCAGTGAATACTGTGATCCATCTCAAGTTTATTATTCAAAGTTCCTATCTACCCCAATCCAAAAGGGGGGAAGGCAAACACTCCCTTGCATGATAGAACAAACAAAGCAATTTCCTCCTCACCTCTGAAAACAACAAGTAATCATACCCTAAGTCAAAATATCCTTTTGTCAAAGCAAAACATCCTGTATCCACACTGTAGGACAAGCATTCTGTTCTTTTGTGTAACCCTGAAGGAGCAAGAATAGGTCTGAACTCTCTGACCTTTAGTCAAAGTGGAACAGATTCATTTGTGGGCTCTGGCATATCATATACCGTATCCCTTAAATATGTCTTGATTCACCCCAGAACATCTATGCTCATGTGCACATATAGTTAAATCCATGAAGTAATGAAACTGTTTATGGTTCGATTTGTTTTAAGAAATTATCACAAAAGAATTTTCTTTCTTATTGTGTTACCGAATACCTGGCATGCTGTGAAAATACCTTTGAAAAATGTTAGCAACATTTAGGAGTATATCTCTGTAAAAGCCCACGTGTTTGACAGCGACGTTTTATTGGAATTGGCTTGACTGGCTTTTGCATATTTTAAATAAATGGTGCTGAATAATGGCCATATAGTATATGAGATAAAGCTTATAACTAATCACTTCTCCTAGAGTAATAAACCAATAATTTCCTGTGTCTGTACTGCTTAGATTTGTTTTTTTCTTATTTTTGTTTTTTTGTCAATTTGACACATGCTAGAGTCATCTGGAAAGAAAGAATGTCAATTGAGAAAATGTCTCTATCAGACTAGCTTCTAGGTAAGTCTGTAGGGGCATTTTCTTGATTGCTGGTAGAGGTGGGAGAGTCCAGACCACTGTAGGTGGTGCCAACCTTGGGCAAGGTCATCCTGAGTGAGCAAGCTAAGAAGTAAGCTAGGAAGCAGAGTTCCTTTATAACCTCTGCCTCAGTTCCCGTCACCAGGGCCCTGAAGTCCTACCCTGATTTCCCTTCATGATGGACTATCAGTTATAAGTCAAAATAAACTCTTTCCTCTCCAAGTTGTTTTTGGTGATGGTGTTTATCACAGCAATAGAAAACATACTAGAAGACTGTCGCAAGGGAGATTAAAAGGATTAACTATGAGATCTTAGTTTTGGAACACAGTGTAACTGCTCTTAATAAGTGTTTAGCACTTATTTGGTCAT
>NC_022009.1:83587494-83595863 GCF_000317375.1 Microtus ochrogaster
GCTCATGTATTTGAGTGAACGCACACAAGAGCATGGATATGTGGAACTCATTGGTCAGTCTAGGGAATCATTCCTCAGGAACTATCTGCCTTGTTTTTTTGTTTTGTTTTGTTTAGAAATCTTTTCTCATTGGAATCTGGGACTTACTGACTAGGTTAGGACAGGGGGCTAGTGAAGTCCAAGGATCCACCTGCCTGGTGATGGGATTACAGACATACAGACAAGCACCACCACCATGCACAACTATGCCCAGGTTTTTAGAGCGGTGCTGAGGATTGAACACCTAGAGGAAGAATAAACGATACAAACATCTAACACAGTCATAGAAGAAAACTGGTGGTGCATTCATTCTACCTCTCACGTTAGATTAAATACATTTTACTTCACAAAGTAAACTTGTTCTTTTTTTCTTTTTAACAATGATCAGTGGTACCAATGACTTTAGGGGATCACGGTAGTGGGATTCAAGATTAAATCTGGATGTTACACAGTTCTCAGTAATGGAAATATTAGAAGAAAGTTTTCTGGACACTTTTCAAGAGCTATTTAAAATCAGTGTCATTAATGTGGAAGATACATATACATGCATATGCACATATGTATAACATCTTGTTTTTAAAATGTAAGGTATTCTCGATTTTTAAGAAGGCTAGGTAACTGTCAAAGTAACATTAAACAATGCTGCTGGCACACCAAGATATTTTTAAAGTTAATACCCAAATATCACAAAATTGAATTCTAAATATCAAAAGGAACTAACCCAATCAATAAGTAAGCAGCTTGTGTCTCCTAAAAATTTCTGTAATAGTTTCAGAAAGCCTAATAATAAGGATTTTATTCTAGCACATGTAAAGATCATCAGGTGACAAATGTCAGCTGAAAGTGGAGAACAATGTTCAATCTTACCTGAAGATTTCCTTCTTTATGGGAAACAATGCAATTCTAGCTTCATTTGGGGAAAGGAGTGCAAGTAGAAATAACAGACATAATTTGGCAGGCTCACCAGCAGAAGACTTAATGAGGGGGAAGTTCTCTCATTCCCAAAAAGAATTAGGAAGACAGAGGCCAGAATGACACTTCCCAGGAGGAATCCTGGAACATCTCCCAAAAGCTAAGAAGAGATTTTAAATTCAGGAGTCTTTAGCCTAGCATCACATATCTGTGTCTACCTAGTGTTCAGCTCCCTAGTGACCACTGATTCCAGAAATAGGGAAAGGATGTTAGTACCCTAATGACAAAGAGACAGGCAGGTAATCCTCACCTCATGGATTCTGAGACCTGTGGGGTGATGAGTACAACCATCCTCCTGGTAGTTCTTTGCTGTTTCAAAGATGAGCCCAGGACAAGGGCACCTTTGGCATAGGCATCGTTTGTAGTCAGCGTCACAAAGGCCTGATCTTAATACAAAGAAAAAGAACCATATCTCAGCTAGAAAAAGTCTTTTCCCAGGTCTACTTTCAAATAATAGTTCAGCAAAATCATCTCCTCAGAGGTCAACTTCCTGTGTTAGTGAGGCAGCAGTCCCTTTAGTGGGACAGCTCAAGCAGCCATCCAGGAATAGGCCAAGACTGCAGTTTAGCAGGAATGCCAGATAACCTTCAAGAGGCTCATCAACCGCAAAACTCAAATCCCAGTTAGAGTCTAGACAAATTCTTAGATTAAACTGTAGTTTAACACAGGGTGAAGCTTAGGAAACTGGTAAGGAGGAGATCACAAAGCATATGTCCTTTCTTCTATAAGGTCTGATGAGTGGTATTTTCACCCAAGCAAGAGCTCTATTACCTACCACCCCAGAAAGTAACTAAGCTTCTGCTTAGAGTGAGCCTCCCACAGTAGCCTTGTCTCTTAGTGACCAATCACTGTTGGTGAGCTTAGAGGCAAGCTCTAACAAATCTGTCTCTTGCTGTCTCCTGTGTCTCTCTCCTCTCTTCTCTTTCCTTTCCTCTCACTCCCATGCTTCTCTAAGGATCCAATCCCCACGCTTCTGAATTCTTCTACATATTTCACAAGTGTTCTACCAACAAGCTACATCCCTAACTCTGATTATTTTGAGATAGGGCCTAGTTGTATAGACCAAGCATTTGTCCTGCCTCTTTTTCCCAGGTACTAAAATTACAGGTATGAACCATAGCCAGGCTCCACTTCTTTGGGACAATGAGCCATATGCTACCCTCTCCCATATTCCCTTGCTCTCCTAACAGAGACATGAACATATATGCCAATTTCCCCAAAGCCCCAGCATGTTGGAGGCAAACATGCATTCTTTCCCCTCTGAACAATCTTCATTATACCAGACTTTAAGATTTTTTTCCAGGCTTTTCCTGTGATCTAAGGGGATTTTAACACTAGTTGGTTAAACTTTGGCAGTGGTCCTGTCAAGAAGAAAGTTGGGAGATTTTGTCACTGTCACTCTCTGACTCAGGTTTCCTCATTTTCCCTTACTCATTTTCCAGTGTAGAAGTTAGAATCAATGAAAATTCGTCTGAGCAGGGAAAGTGTCGTAGGCTGTCTGGTGGGCCAGTACATCTCCCAGTAGCTGACCTGAGAGCCATTTTTACTCATACTGTGGGGCCAACTTTCAGAACAAGCCATCACACAACTGAAATGTAGAAAGTTGTGAATTCCCAGCTCCAGTCAATTATAGTCTGTAATCACAGCTGAAGCTCATGTCAACCTCGGCCTGTACTTGCTTCTGTTATCTTCAAAACATTTGGAGACACTAATGATTCAAAACCATTTTGCCCCAAGAGTACTTAATCTGAGCACAATGAATTAGGCTTTGAACCCAAAGTGGCCCAGAATTCAGGAGGTGGAGAAAAGTTTTATAGAAATAGGATTCAGAAGTTACAGGTGACAATGCTTTGCTTTCCCAGATTAAATTAATAAAAGAAGAGGTCAGATGTTATAAACACCAAACTTAGCTAATCCTACAAACGGAAGGGAAAGACCAATGACAGCGATGTGCTTTAACCTTCAGATGGCAGGTCAGTCGCTGTCATAGCCCAGGCTACTACACCTTAAAGTGCGTGGAAGAATCAATTACCTCTATGTGCCCAGTCCTGGGGGCACATTCACCCAGGGCCAGACACCTTGCAACGCAACAAGTGGCACCAGGGCCTGCTCAGGGAGCTAGCCGGCTCCTGTGTAGACGCACCCGGCCCCAGAGGCCTAAAAATAGGCTCGGCGCGGAGGCCAAAGCAGGGCCGCAGCCTGGCGTTCCCGCAGGACGCCAGCAGCTCCCTGACTCGGGAGCCCCGAAGTCAGGGCTCCGGGCGACCCCACCGCGCCCCGCGTCGGCCCCACCCCGCCAGGCCTTCCCGGACGCAGCAGGCGGAAGCAGCCGCTCTGCAGGCTGCTGGCTCAGCAGCCCGGGCAGCTGCAGACTCCCGCGGCTCCCGAGCTGCCCGGAGCTCCCCGGCGCAGCAATGCTGCGGAAGCCGGTCACGCAGGCGTACCTGTCATAGTGCGGAGAGCCGGGTGGGTCGGAACAGCCGGGTGCCGGGGAAGGACCGCGGCTAGCGGGGAGGGGGGGCAGTCCGCAGCCCGCCGCTCTTATAGCGGCCGTCACGTGGCCGCGCAGACTCACGCTCAGGCCGCATCCTCCGCGGTCCGCACCGCGGGCGGGGCAACCCTGACAACCGGCGGGCTGCTGTGCCCAGAAAACACCTGTTGGGGGCTGCTCTGCCTCCAATCCTTCCAGGGCCTGGGAAGGGAAGGATCAGAGCTATGAGACTTGTGTCATGAAAATGAACGGTTATGAACCTTCAACTGACCAAGCCCCCTGGCAAGTCAAGTGGGTTGCAGTAATTCATTCGAACTGCCTAAATAGAAGAGATTGTTTACTTCTACTCACTCTTTTTCTTCCAACAGACGTTGGAAACTTCCCACACTGTCACAGTAGTTTTGTGGCACTAACCTAAATATATATATATATATATACACTTTGCTTGCTTCATTTCCAGTTTTGCAACTTTATATTAGTGCAGAAGCATTGGACATATATATTTATATATATATATATAGTCTTCGTGCTGGTTGTTTCAATCGATTAGTTAAGTGTTCTATCTAACCATTTTATTTACCAAATCAAGGGCTTAGAAGTTACGTATTGCCATATACCTGTCAGTTTCTAGATGGTGAAACCCGCAGGCTTAGGGCTTAGGAAAGTTTTGTTTCTTTTTGTTTGTTTTGTTGTTGTTGTTGTTGTTGTTGTTTCGAGACTGGGTTTTTCTGTAGCTTTGGAGCCTGTCCCGGAACTAGCTCATGTAGACCAAGATGAAAAGTTAAGTTACTTTGCTATGATAATAAGCTGTAAGTAGAGAGGCAGGGTTTGGACCCCAGCAGTTTCAAATTAACACACTGCCTTAGAAAGCTCTGGAGCCTCTGGCATACTGGTTCTGGATAAGAGGTACTAAATTCCAGTAATTCTGTTTAGGTAATTCAGTTGTTTCAGCTAATCTGTTTCACAAATCTTCAAAGTCAGTTTGTCATTTCAGGGAGAAGTTGAGAAATAGCTTTCTAATGTAGCCACACCTTGCACAATTTTCCATCACACCCACTCAGCCAAAGCACAGTAGTGGATCGGCAATGATGGTTCAGTGCTCTGAGAATCATCTCTCAATAATGAATGGTGACCATATCAGTTCAAAATGGGAAACAGACGTGAAAGGGTAAGTCAAGGTAGCATTGTAGTCCTCAAAATAGTTCTTAACTTACTGTGCTTGCTTCATTTCCAGTTTTGCAACTTTATATTAGTGCAGAAGCATTGGACATCATCAGAAACTACTTTGAATTTTGGTATTTCATTGGCTAGTGATATGCAATACAATATTCTTCCATGATGCTGGACAGCTGCACCAGCTACCAGGGAGAGGTGGGATCATTACGGCAAACAAATAAATGTTGCTCTTTTGCTAGGCTGTGGTATTGGATGAAAAATGTAGTAGGATATTCTAGATACTCACAAAGGGTCTATTTGGATATACAGTCCCATAGTAGTCATAAACATGGGGCCTTGTCTACAGCACTGCTCCTTGATATGTGGGCCTAAACCTTCTTCCCAAGACTTAACCTGAGCACTTTTTAAGACATAAACTTTGGGGCTTATTTCCAGATATTCTAGAGTAGAACCATTTTTGAAAACTACATTCTATTTTTAATTGATATGTATTAACTTAGTACATTTGTGTGGTAGTGTTTGCCATTTCAGTAGGAATTATAATATGTAATTATCATAGCATATCTATTACCAAATAAGATTATTTTTCTTTTATTGGCAATGTTATGGCTCAAACACAGGGTTTTGTATACACTAGGCAAGTGCTGTACCATGGAGCTATACTCCTACCCCAAAGCTAAGGTAATTATTTTTATTGTTGTTTGGTACGATTCCTGACCTAAACTGAATCCCTCCCTCAGCTTTCTGAGTCAACTCCAGGAATGTACATGGAATCAGAATCTTAAGGTCAGAGCCCAAGAACTGGTTTTTGAAGTGTTGTTCTTCAAGAATCTCTCTTGTTTCCTTCCTAATCTCTCCATGTCTACTGTGGCTTGAAGGCCAATGGGCATGTGAGGAGGGACCTCCCGGTACTTGGCGTTAACCTTATTTTCAGGAAACAGAAATGCAGGGCATAAAGAAAACATAGTTTTCCATTTACTCAAATCTTGTATGCTTATGAGAATTGCACTTTTTGTGAGCTGTAAAGGCTATGCTTGACCTATACTCAATGGAAGAAGGGAGACAGAAGTAGGTGCTTCACAGTCTGAGTTGTTCTTTTCCAGGATAACACATGGGCCATTTTTTTAACTCAGGATACCTCTGCCATCAGTATGACTCTTGACCCCTTTCTGCTCCCATCTGAGTGTCTCAGTGTGGGCTTTCCCAGGATACAGTATTGGAACTCAGAAGGAAAAGCCAAGAGGCACAAGACAACAGGAAAGTGAAGGAGTTGGACTTAGGAACAGCTCCTCTATTTTTATGTAACTTAATGATATATTTGCATAAAGTTTACAGATTTTGCTGAGGCAGACTAGAAAAACAGAAAATGAAGGGTACACTGGAAAGTAAAGAGGGCTTTCATGGTGGTGGCGCACGCCTTTAATCCCAGCACTCGGGAGGCAGAAGCAGGCGGATCTCTGGGAGTTCGAGGCCAGCCTGGTCTACAAGAGCTAGTTCCAGGACAGGCTCCAAAGCTACAGCGAAACCCTGTCTCAAAAAAAAAATTGTTACTGGGTTCTTGTTTGCAAGAACCTTCACTACAGCTGATAAAAACAAATTACTTGCCAGATAATGCTACAATTTTAGGACATCCTAAATAAGGATGAGAAAGACAACAATGTATTTATTTGGGAGAGGGGTATTTGCAACTTTGTATCTTACTATATTAGCACCCCAATCCCATCGTCAAACCTAAATAGACCTCTCCACCATTCTATAGGCTATTGATATGGATCAGTGAATGAAGGCACTGCCATTCCTAACAACCTGCGGTCAATACCCAGGAACCACAAAGCAGGAGAGAGCTGACTCCTGTAAGTTGGCCTTGTATCTCCATAATCACACTTTTGGCAAGTTTACACCCTCCCTGCTTCTACAATATACTAAATAAATACATGTAATTTAAAAATTAAAGCACAGAAAAAATATTTAAAATTCTATTTATGAAAGAAAGTTTTTACATAAAAAATAAGTTTTACATAAATAAATAAGTCTGAAATCTACTGACGTTTTAAGTTTTGCTTAATCTTCAAGTCTTGTTGTAAATTATTCTCTTGAAACATGACCTTAGAAAGCCACAGGATCATGGATACAGCCATTGTAAAGACAATAAAGTGCACATCTCCCTTAAGAAGCCTATTCTGTCACTTGGGCATCCCTTGTTCTTGTCCCTAACACTACTCCATTAACCCCATGCTTAAGATATATGTTAAAATTTTCTTTTTTTACAAAAAGATTAGCTTACTTTTATTTTATGTGTGTGTTTGCCTGCTTGTATGTCTATGTACCATGTATGTGTACTGCCCATGAAGACAGAAAATCAGGGTCAAATTCCCCCTGGAACTGCAGTGGTAGACACTTGTGATTACCACATTAGTTCTGGGAATCTAACCCAGATGACTGGAAGAGCAACCAGTGCTCTGTAGCATGAATTCTAATTGATATTAATAATAAAAACCCAGAGTCAGATATAGGCATTAATGTTGAAGATTAGAGAAGCAGAGTGACCAGTCACTATCTATGCTATCTTTGCTCAGACCCAAGGAGCAATCCTGTCTCTACAAATCCTCAGACTGCACCTCCAGATTGCATCTGAGCTCTTGTCTACTTATATTCCTTTCTCCACCCAGCCACATCACTTCCTGTCTCTACCTTCCTGGTGCTGGCATTAAAGGTATGAGCCACTACCACCTGACTCTGTTTCTCTTTGAGAGTAGATCAAACTCATGAACGCACAGAGATCCATCTGCCTCTGTCTCCTGGGTGCTGGGATTAAAGGTGTGTGCCTGGGCTCTATTGCTAACTAGTGGCTCAGTTCTGTACTCTTTTCTTTAGGGATCAGATAACTGAAGTTTCTGATCTTATTTGTTAGATCACAAACAAAATATCACTACAGTGCTCTTAACCTTCCGAGTCATCTCTCCAGCCCCGAAAAATACGTTTTAATCACCTTCAACTCAGTTTCACACTGATTAGTTCTGAAGTTCTTTGTGGTGAATCCAGGGATCTGGCTTCACTTGAGTCAAGGGCACAGCAGCAACACAGAGCCTTGCCTACATCCAACTTCTTCTGACATTACCACTTTGAACAGAATATGGACATGTTGAGATTGCTATTACAATCATCTCCCAAATGGTATTACAAATAAGGGATCCTGTTGAGATTGCTGTTACAGTCATCTTCCAAATGGTATTACAAATAAGGGATCCTGTTGCCTGAGTTATCTCTGCATTGAGTTTCCATTGGATGATGTATCAAAATCTTTAAACTGTAACGTGCATGTCAATTGACTGGAAATCCTATTAGAATATAGATTTTTTTTATTCAGTTGTTTAAGGTAATTATCCCAGATAATCTCTAGATCAACTTTGTAGACCAAATTTGTATAATGAGATGATGAACACTTTGAATTATTAGACAATGGAAAAAATATGTAGATAAATTCTGAGATCTTAATGTATTGATTTTCTTGTGAAAATTGAGCTAGCAAATTAATAAGGATTGAAGTTATATTATCATGGATATACATGGATTTTAAAACTATGTTGAAGGAAATTATTTAGCATATTTTATTCTTGGTTGTCAATTTGACTATGTCTGGAATTAACTAAAATCCAAAAATGGAGATAGATCACACCTCTGAAGGATTTTT
>NC_022009.1:83596913-83598481 GCF_000317375.1 Microtus ochrogaster
AGGAAAGGAATGGGCTTTGTGATAAAATTAACCAAATTCTAGCATGGAAGGTGAAGGACAACATTGGACTTAGTGAAAAAAAATTGGCTCTCTTCAGCTGTAAATAAGCATTCTAAATGTTTCTAAGCGTGTTCTGGAAGAGAATCTTCTCTCCAGCAAGCGAAGAACTCAACTTGTAGAAAATCAAACAGAAACCCTCACTATATGGTTAGCTGAACTACAGCAAAAATTCAATTTTCAGTCTCTGAGGGTGTTGGTGGTTAAAGTCGGGGCCATAATTGATAAAGAACAGGATCCTGTAACTTCAGATAAGGATGTTTGGAAGGATCCTACTGAAGCTGAGAATTTTGAACTCTCAGATTCTCAAAGGTTTATCTTACCTGAAGAAGTCTTTCTACCCTCAACTCCACCCCCTTGAAATGTTGCCTTTTTCATCTCTGAGGAAATTAATCCTTCATTCTCAGCTAAAGCCACAGAAGCCTTCTCTGAAGGCAATTATAGGCAAGACAATACTGATGTCGCTCAGAACCCCCCAATAGTTGCCTCTAGGCTTATAACCGGACTTAAGATAAAACAGGCTCCTAGAGGAGAGGTAGAAAAAAGTGTAATCAATGAGAAGGTATGTTACAGTACTAAGGAGCTTAATGAGTTGACTAATTCATTCAAGCAGAAGTCTGAGGAATATGTTCAGGAACAGGTTTTAAGATTGTGAGATGAAAGTGGAGGGAATATGAACAGGATCAGGCTGAGTTTATTGATGTTTTGATCCGCCTTCAGTCCCTCTGAATGGAGATTCTAGGTTTAATATGGAAACTAACACAGGTAAACAGTGTAAAACTTAGTCTGAATGGTTGACTGAAGCATTTAGTACAAGATGGCCTGCTGAAAAGGAGTTGGAGATTTTTGAAATTAGTGATTTACAGCTGATGAAGGGATTTTTAAGGCTCAGGGAAATTACAAGGCTAGAGCAAGTATGGTGTGTAAATCCTAATCCTCCGCAGTGGGAAGGCCCAGAAGACATGCCCTTTACTAATCCTCTAAGACACAAAAAGGCGAGAGGGCACCAGCATGTTAGATAAGTTTTCTTGTTGCTCTTTTCCATGTGCCAGACAGGTTTGGCGAGACTTCTGCTCCATTGGACAAATTAAATGCAATGGTAAACCATGAGGTAGCAGAGGCCTAGTGGCAGCAATTGACTTACCAAGAGGAAAGGTGATTGCAATTATCACAATGGGCAACGGAGAAAAAACAATGTTTTTAATGGCCTAACCCATAAGGGCCAACACAGACAAGGTGAATTTTTTCTTCTTCTTCTTTTTTTTTTATTGAAAGAAAAAAAAAAAGAAATTCCTGCCTCCTCCCAGCCTCCCATTTCCCTCCCTCTCCTCCCACTCTTCTCCTCCTCCCACCAATCCTCTCCCTCTCCCTCTCCAGTCTGAAGAGCAGTCAGGGTTTCCTGCCCTGTGGAAAGTCCAAGGTCCGCCCCCCTCCGTCCATGTCTAGGAAGGTGAACATCCATACTGGCTAGGCTCCCACAAAGCCATTACATGAAGTAGGATCAAAACCCA
>NC_022009.1:83602606-83606359 GCF_000317375.1 Microtus ochrogaster
GGCAGGGATGCAGAAGTGACAAGGTGAATTTTATAGTGGCAAAATTTATATGGATCTTTGGGACTGGCTGATCTCATGGGGTTTCCAGGCGTGAAATAGGTAAGAAGCCCTATTGCTTTTCTGTTTTATCTGTGCAAGAAAAAAAAAAAATCTCAAACAAATGAAAGAAAGGCTGTATTGTATCTTGGCAAAAGGTAGTCTCAGTCAGTGAATCAATTTCCAGACTCGAACCAGTTTACAGATCCAAAACTCATTGAATGAAGGGGTAGCCAGGTACCTCTGAGGAAGGATCCTGATAAGACACCTAGAAGTTTTAAAGTTAGCCTTTCTCCAGTTCTTCCCCAGAAGGACATACAGCCTTTTACAATGGTAACTGTATAGTGGAGGGAAGGAAACAATCAGACTTTCCAGGGTCTGTTGGATACTGGTTGAATTGATGCTGATTCTGGATGATTCAAGGAACATTATGGCCCTCCCACTAAAGTAGGAGCTTATGGAGGTCAGGTGATTAAGGGAGTTTTCGATGATATTTAACCCATAGTAGGTCTAGTAGGTTCCCAAACTCATCCTGTTGTTATTTCCCCAGTTCCAGAATGTAAATTGGGATAGATATACTTAGAAGTTGACAATGAAACATGTGTCTTCCAACCTCAAGATCCAGTTTAAAACTGGACATTGGTTCCCTTACCTGTGTGTTGAGGGCTATTATGGTTGGAAATGCTACCTTTAGAATTGCTTCTGCCAAAGAAAATAGTGAATCATAAACAATGTCGCATCCCTGGAGAAACTGCAGAAGTTAGTGTCACCATCAAAGATTTGAAAGATGCTGATGCTCCCACCACATCTCTCTTTACCTCTCCTATCTTACCAGTGCAGATGACAGCTTCATCATGGAGAATGATAGCTGACTATCAAAAACACAGTCAGGTAGTAAATCTGATTGCAACTGCTATACCAGATGTAGTGTCCTTACTTGAGCAAATTAACATATCTCCTGGTATATGGTATGCAGTATTGATTTAGCAAATGCCTTTCTCTCAGTACCTGTCCATAAGTTTCACCAGAAGCAATATGCATTTAGTTGGCAAGGCCAGAAATATAGAAATACTTTTTTTGTTTTGCCTCAGGGATATAGTAACTCTCCTGCCCTGTTTCATAACTTTTAGTTAGAAGGGATCTTGATCATTTGTTTCTTCCACAAAATACATTGGTGCACTATATTGACAACATTATACTGATTGGACCAAGTAAGCAGGAGGTAGCAACCACTTTGAATCCATTGGTAGCACATGCGTGTCAGAGCATGGGAAATAAATTTAACTAAAATTCAAGGACCTTCTGCCTCAGGGAAATTCTTAGGAATCCAGTGGTATGGAACATACAAAGATGTTCCTAAGGTGAAGGATAAGTTATTGTACCTGGTTCTTCCTACTAATAAGATAGAAGTATAATGTTTAGTGGGCCTACTTGGATTTTGGAGACAACACATTCCCCACTTTGGTGTTTTATGCTGGCCTACATACCAAGTGAGTCAGAAGGCTGCTAGCTTTATATAGAGCCTGGAACAGGAGAAGGCTCTTCAACAGCTCCAGGCTGTTGTGCAGAATCTACCACTCAGAAAGTATGATCCAGCAGATCCATTGATACTTGAGATGTCAGTGGCAGATAGGGATTTTTGAAGCCTTTGGCAGACCCCCATGGTCTTATGCATCACATAAGAGACCTTTAGGAGTTTAGAGTAAGACATCATCTACCTACAACTATTTTGCCTTTGAAAGACAGCTCTCAGCCTACTATTGAAACTTTGATAATGGGTTACCAAGTTACTATGTGACCTGAACTACTCGTCATGAGATTGATGTTATCAGACCTATGAAGTCATAAACTAGAATGTATCTATGGAAGTGGTATATACAAGATTGGGTCTGAGCAGGTCGTTAAGGACCTAGCAAGCTACATGAAGAAGCTGCCCAAATGCCCATGGTTTGTACTTCTGCTACAATACTATCTGCTGCCAAGCATTCACCTAGAGCCTCATGGGGTGTTCCCTATGATTGACTGACTGAGGAAGACGAGACTAGGACCTGATTTACTCATGGTTTTGCATGTTATACAGGCACCTCGTAGAAGTGACAGCTGCATCACTACAACCCCTTTCTGGGACAACCCTGAAAGATACTAGTGAAGGGAAATCTTCACAGTAGGCAGAACAGTCATACAGATAGTTTGGAAGAAGAGATGGCCAGATGTGTGATTGTTTACTGATTTGTGGGCTGTAGCCATGACTGGCTGGATGGTCAGGGACTTGGAAAGAACATGACTGAAATATCGCTGAGAAAGACATCTGGGGAAGAATTATGTAGATAGATTTCTCCAAATGGGCAAAGGATATGAAGATACTTGTGTTCCATGTAAATGCTCATCAAAAAGTGACTTCAGCAGAGGACAAGTTCAATAATCACCTAAGTAGAATGACCCATTCTGTGGACAGTCATTCTCTTTCCTCGCTGTTTCCACCATTGCTCAATAGATACCTGAAAAAGTGGCTATGGTGGCAGAGATAGGGGTTATACATGAGCTCAACAACATGGACTTCCACTCTCCAATGTTAACCTGGCTACAGCTGCTACTGAGTGCCACATCTGTCAACAACAGAGACCAACACTGAACCCCAGATATGGCACCATAATTGGGGGGTAACGGGTCAGCAATTTGGTGGTAGGTTAACTACACTGGACTACTTCTTCGGTAGAAATGCCAACACTTTGTCCTTAGTTCTTGTCAGATGCTGTTCATTCCTTCCCAGTCGTCCAGATTCCCCAAATCATCATGCAGTAACTATATTATTTAAATCACTGCTCAGTCAATTACTTAAGTGTATTGCTAGCTAGCTCTTGTATCTTTGGTTAACCATTTCTATTATTTTATATTTTATCATGAGGCTTGTGGCCTACCAGTAAGGTTCTGGATGCCTGCTTGCTTCCTTTTCTGCTGGTGGCTCCATTGCTTCTCACAACTCCACCTTCTTTCTCCCAGAATTCAATTCATTCTGCCCCTAGCTCTATTCTACCATATCACAGTCCAAAATAGCTTCTTTATTCATTAACCAATAAATGCAACACATATATAGAAGACCTTCCCACACCATTTTCCCTTTTCTGTTGGAAAAGAAAGAAAGGTTTTAACTTTAACATAGTAAAATTACATACAACAAAATAGCTATTAAGCAAAAATTACAGTTACAATATTTATATCTATTTTATCTTTTATCATAACTAAGAAAACTATAACTATTCTCCAGCTCCATCAAAGACCAAAGAAGGATATAATATTACTTAAGTAAATAGGAACGTACATTGTGAGCAACTTCCAAAACTCTAGAATTGACAGAGGCACCTCACTGCCTGGACATTCACCCAAAGTTCTTTTGTATCATTGGAGCATCCATTCAGCCTACAGGCCCATAATATCTGTCAGACTTTTCCATGAAGCAGGAAATCTGAAGATTTGTTCTGCCTTGTAATGGCAAAATCCATCAGTGTTGAAGGAACTGTGGGCTGTGTTCCTGCCGCCCGGCTCCCAGCCACTGGCTAGCTTTACCCGAAATAACAACACACAAACTGTATTCATATAAATACTGCTTAGCCCATTTCTATTAATGTGTGTAGTACCACGAGATGGTGACTTATCTTGCCTAACCCATATTTAGTAATTTGTCTTACTGGAAAATATTCAGCATGTCTGACCTGGCGG
>NC_022009.1:83612325-83620451 GCF_000317375.1 Microtus ochrogaster
GGAAGTTAGGTTGTATGCTGGAAGGAAGAAGACAGAGTGAGAGAGAAGCCATGGAACCACCGGGGACAGATGCTGGAAACTTTAGCCAGTAAGCCACTGTCACATGGAGGTACACAGATTAATAGAAATGGGTTAAATTAATATAAACATTAGCCAATAAGAAGCTAGAGCTAATGGGCCAAGCAATGATTTAATTAGTACAGTTTCTGTGTGATTACTTTGGGACTAAGCAGCCCAGAACAAATAAGCAGACCTCCCGCCAACATCTCCCCTTCTTTAGGCAGCTTCAGCAGTCATTTTTCTGTGGGTCCTGCATGTCCAGCTTATCAAGCAGTCCAGGCAAGAACAGTTTCTTGCCCAAATGGCTAGTAAACTCCATAGGGAGCCTCTTCAATGCCCATCACTTACTGGAAATTATACTTATTCTGGTTTTAGATTTGCTTTTCTTGCTTGTATTACTTCTGCCAAAACCCCCATCCTTGGACTTATATAATGTTTGATTCACTGTCATGGTATTTTACACAGTATTGCTTCTGACAAGGTAATTTACTTCACAGTTAAAGAAGTGTAACATTGAGCCTGTGGTTATGAATTTTACTGATCTTACCATGTTCCCCACTATCCTGAAGCAACTAGCCCAATAGAAAGATAGAATTACCTTTTAATTAATTAATTAATTATTATTATTTTTTTTTCGAGACAGGGTTTCTTTGTAGCTTTGTAGCCTGTCCTGGAACTAGCTCTTGTAGACCAGGCTGGCCTCGAACTCACAGACATCCACCCACCTTTGCCTCCCGAATGCTGGGATTAAAGACATGCACCACCACCCAGCTTAGACTGACCTTATAAAAATGCAGAATATCAACTAGGTGCCAGAAGCAAGAATGAATAGACAGGATTCTCCAGATGGCAGTATATGTTTTGAATCAGTGTCCAATATATGGTACTCTTACTTCCATAAACAGGATCCATGGGTCCAGGAATCAATGAATAGAAGGGAAATAGTTACACTTACTATCACCCCTAGTGACCACTAGGAAAGATTATTCTTCCTGTTCCTTCAACCCTAAATTTTGCTGACCTAAAAGTTTTGGTTCCAGAGGTGATGGAGGAAGGTCATTGGCTAATAAAGAAACTGCCTTGGCCCATTTTATTGGTTAGAACATAGGTGGGTGGAGTAAACAGAACAGAATGCTGGGAGGAAGAGGAAGTGAGCTCAGACTCGACAGCTCTGCTCTCTGGAGCAGAGGCCATGCTACCCTCTCCCTGGCAGATGCCATGAAGCAAGCTGCCATGTCAGACATGCTGAATCTTTCCCGGTAAAACTGATGCTACACAGATTATTAGAGATGGGTTGATCGGGATATGAGAATTAGCCTATAAGGGCTAGAGTTAATGGGCCAAGCAGTGTTTAAAAGAATACAATTTGTGTGTTATTATTTCTGGTGTAAAGCTAGCTGGGCGGGAGCCGGGCGAGATGAAAAGCAGGCCTGCAGCTCTTACTACACAGAGGGAAAAGTGCTCTTGCCAGGAGTCACAGCAAACATTTCACTGAACTAAAAACTCAGATATCCCCCTGGCCACTATGGACTTCTAATGCTGATAAATCATCAGGCTAAGAAAGAAATAACAGTGTTACAAGGGGTGATAGATCCAGATTATCATAAAGAATTTGGATTGTTTCTCCACAATGGAGGTAAGAAGGAATATGTCTGAAGTACAGGAGTTCCTTTGGGAGTCTTTGTTTTTGCATGGTGCTACCGTGCCATGTGATTAAAGTTTATGGGAAACTATACCAGCCTAAAATAGGCAGGATTACAAAGGGCACAGACTTCATCAGTAATGAAGGTATGGAAGAAGAGCCATGACCTGATTAAGTAGTTTCAGAGGATGGAGGAAATGCAAAATGGGTAGTAGAGAAAGGTCATTCTAAATGTCAGCTAAGACCATGTGAAATGAAGATTATAACTGACATGAGTGCTTCCGTTTTATTTTTGTTAGGAATATATTTGTACAGATACTTTTGTTTTCTTTCAATCTCCTGTCATGCGTTGTAACATCAGTTAAGAAAATATTAATGGTTACCACACTTAAGTTTGAGATACTAGAAGGATGTTCCCCAAGGTCCATTTCCACTTTTGTAAATTTATAATGAATTTGCATTTGTATGAGGGATAGTTATATCATGTTAGATTACTATGACCTGGTTAAATATATAGTGCATTTACAATTATTCGTGGGATAGTTATATTAACTTTAGGCATTACTATGACTTGGTCATTGTTTTTCATTTGGAAATTAATCATGACATAAGGAGATTTGCTTGTATGTCAAGGTGACATAGAATGTATTGTATTTGGCTATTTTTGGTTTTCAGCTTGACTGTATCTGGAATGAACTATAATCCAGAAATGGAGTGCACACTTGTGATCTGGATATTGAGACAGAATTATACACACCTTTAATCCAGATCCGGAGGCTGGAAGGCACATGCCTTTAATCCAGACTTTGAGGCTGAAAGGCACACCTTTAATCTGGTGCACACCTTCTGCTGGAAGGCTATAATAAGGACAATGGAAGAAGAAAGAGTTCATTTTTCACCTTCTTGTTCTTACCTTGTCCATGACTTCACTGGCATTGGAATCTACTTCTTTGGGATTCCAGCATATACAGAAGACCAGCTAAGACACCCAACCTTGTGGGACTGAGCAGCTATTAGGCTCTTGGACTTTCTATTCACAATTCACAGCTAGGCATTGCTAGACTTCAGCCTGTAAGAGTCATTTAAATAAATTCATCCTATAAATTCTGTGACTCTAGAGAACCTTGACTAATACAAGTATTCACCATGTTCACCTTCATGGATAGGCTTTTAGGAAGTTAAGTCTGCTAAGATCTATATGTTGGAAACACATCTATAATCCATAATGTTAAGAATTACATTATTGGGTATACTGGCTCCACGCTGTATGAACAGACTTTGAGCTGAAGATTTTTCTTTGCCAGCTTAAATCAGATTTTAAAAAGTGCTGTTTAGCCTGGGATCTTCTTTGAATACCATAGAGCTCAAAACTTCACAGAACTTGTCACTCTGTTCTTCTATTGCCAAAATATTGCTTCCAAAAGCTTAGTCACAGCTCACCATGAGCACGTGCCTAGCTTCTGCCATTACCCAATGCTTAGGAGAATTGACAGTATCTAACCTTATTGGACTTACCCATAAACCCAAATATGTACATTTTCACAAGTTCTGTTGGTGCCAATCATATCCAGTGACTTTTCAAGGTGATTGCTGATCCAATAAAGTTAATGAAGAAGATAAACCATCACAGGGCTTTTGAAATGAAGAACTCAGACAGCAAGTGTATCAAGACTGATGACATGTTTACCACGAACATAAAAACAACTTATACTGGCTTCAAGGAGTTGGCAATCAAACTTTCAGGATTAGAATTAAAAAACTATTAGTGTTTCAGTTTAAAAATTAATGTAAAAAACTAGCTATTTGTGGCAACATATAGAAATGGCCTTAAAACTTAAGATAGATGTGTTAGTCCATTTTGTGTTGCTATAATAAGATACCCAGGTCACTTATACAAGAAATACTGTGCAGCTCATAAATAAAGAAGTATATTTGGCACAGCATACTTCTGTGACTTAAGGGTGCAACAGCTAGGTAAGGGAACCATGGCTTCATCACAGCAAGACAAGAAAGCAGAAAGAGAACTTGTCTTCAGTCTTTGTCACTTTTCTGTCACCATAATAAAATGCCATGACAAAGGCAAATTATAAAAGGAAGGGCATATTTTGGCTTCGGGTTCCAGAAAGATATCCATCACTATACATATGAAATCACCTGGTACAAGGGCAGGAATGGCTGAGAGCTCAAAATCTCAAGCTACATGCAGGAAGCAGAAAGAGGAACTCAAAACGACATGGGTGTTTTGAAACCTTAAAGCCTTCCCCCAGTGAAATACTTCTTCCAGCAAGACCACACCCAAGCCTTTCAAACAGCTAACTGTAGTCGGAGGCTGTTCAATATTTCCTGGCTGCCCAGACCCAAAATAATCACACTGAAACTATATTAATTGCAACACTGCTTGGCCTATTAGCTTACATTTCTTATTAACTAACTCTTACATCTTAACTCATTTCTATTAATCTGTGAATCACCACGTGGTTGTTGCTTACTGGTAAGGTCCTGTCTAGTGTCTGGCATCTGTCTCCTGTGGCAGCTATGTGGCTTCTCATCAACACTGCCTACTCTCTACTCCTCTATTTGCTTGGAATTCCTGCCTTTCCCTATTCTGCACTGTAATAAGCCTAAAGCAGCTTCTTTATTAACCTTTATTATTCACAGATTACAGAGGGGAATCCCACATTAGCTACCAATTGGGGATCAAATACTCAAAGCCCAAAACTTAAGGGGACAGCAAATACAAACCCCCACATCATGTGCAGAAAGGATAGAGGCAATGGGTACTCTTGATTTCTAGCTTTCTCTAATGAGAATATATAGAGACAAGAGACTTGGCTTATTTCTGAAAAATAGTACTAATCCAATTATGAAAGTGGACTGCTCATAACTATCTTTCACTAGGTCACCTTTTAAAGTTCTTTCACCACATCATTGCCACCTTTTGATACAAGCATCCAAAACAGGAACCTGATCGACAGATCATATCCAAACCACAGCAAAAAGATTTTAAGCCCCAACCTTCTCTTGCTTTATCAGCTACAACGAGAACTGTGATACCTGGAAGAGTAGTTAAGTGTCAGGGCCTCTCACTGGACAACCCTAATCCCTAGACCCTAGACCCCCAGGGGAATATCCCATGTCTCTCCCCCATTCTCTGAAGCCTGTGAGACCTGGCAGCAGCCTCTCCACACCACCAACCATTGTCTACCACATCAGTTACTACCAGAACCATCTGCACTTAAAAGAGGATGTGAGTGTCTGGCTCCCAGATGGACAGTCCTACTCTCTTAACACTAAGCCCCAGGGGTACATCCTAATCCCTTCTTCCACCCTCTGAAGTACCAGATACCTAGCAACATCCTCTCCACAACCCTACCTAACCACACCACACATAGCAGGAATCACCTGAGACACAGATCCATCCTATATCTAGAAGAAGAGTGATCACCTAAGGCAGAGGCCCAACATGCACTGTTTGGAGGAAGAGATAGAGGGGTAGACAAAAGTGTGAAAATACATTCAACAACACATAGAACAATAGAGTATTACCAGAAATTAGTGGTTCTACAGCACCAAGACCAGAGCATCCCAATGTAGACGAAGCAGAAGAAAATGACCCTAAAATTACTTTATGAAGATAACAGAGGCCGTTAAAGAGGAAGTAAAAAACTTTCTTAAATAAGTAGAGGAAAAGAAAACAAAAAAATTGGAAGAAATCAATAAATCCCTTTTAAAAAGTCAAGAAAAAACAATCAAATAGATGAAGGAAACAGTTCAAGACTTGAAAATTAAAATAGAGGCAATAAAGAAAACACAAACCGAGGAATTCTGAAAATAAAAATTCTAGGTTAACCGAACAGGAACTATAGATGCAAGCATAACCAACCAACAGAATACAAGAGATGGATAAGATAATCTCAGGTTTTAAATTTACAATAGAGGAAATAAATTCATTGGGCAAAGAAAATGTTAAATCCGACAAGTTCTTAACACAGAATATACAGGAAATCTGGGACACCATAAAAAGACCAAACCTAAGAAAATGAGTGAAAACACAGAAGAATTTCAACTCAAAGACACAGAACGTATGTTCAACAAAATCATAGAAGAAAACTTTTCCAACTTAAAGGAGGACATACCTATAAAAGTACAGTAAACCTACAGAACCCCAAATAGAGTGGATCAAAAAGGTCTCTTCACCAAATAATAATCAAACATTAAGCATACACAATAAAGGAAGAATATTAAGAACTGCAGATGAAAAAGGCCAAGAAACATATAAAAGGCAGACCTCTCAGAATTATAACTGATTTTAAATGAAAACTCTGAAAGCCAGAAGGTCCTGAATAGACATTTTGCAGACACTAAGAGACCAGGACATATGATACCCAGCAAAGCTTTCAATCACTATAAATGGATAAAAAAGAATTTTCATGACAATACCATATGTAAACAATATCTATCTATAAATCCAGACCTATAGAAAGTACTTGAAGGATAAATGCAACCCAAAAAAGCAAACTATACCCACAAAAGCACAGGCAATAGATAATCCCACACCAGCAAAATCAAAAGAAGGAAAACACACACACACACACAGTACCAACAAGAACAAAACCAAAAATAACAGGTACTAACAATCACTGGTCATTAATATCTTTTAATATCAATAAACTCAATTTACCTAACAAAAGACACAGGCTAACAGAATGGACACAAAAATAGGATCCTCGCTTCTGCTGCATACAAGAAGCATATTTCAATTTCAAAGACAGATATTACCTCAGAGTAAAGAGTTGGGAAAGATTTTACAATCAAATAAATCTAAAAAACAAGTTGGTATAGCTATCATAATATCTAACAAAAAGGACTTCAAACTAAAATTAATCAAAAGAGATAGAGAAGGATATTTCATATTTATAATAGGAAAAATCTATCAAGATGAAGTTTTAATTCTGAACATCCATGCCCCAAATACATTACAAATGGATACCCACATTTATAAAAGAAACATTACTAAAACTTAAATCACACATCACATTCCATACATTAAGAGTGTGAGACTTCAACACCCCATTCTCACTACTGGACAGGTCTTCAAGACAGAAACTTAATGGGTAAATAAAGGAACAAACATATTATGAATCAAATGGGCTTGACAGACATCTATAGAACATTCCACCAAAACACAAAAATATATCATCTTCTCAGAACATCAAAAAACCTTCTTTAAATTTGATCACATACATCATAACAAAGCAAACCTTAACAGAAACAAAAAAATTGAATAACTCCCTCTATCTTAATGGATCACCAAGGCTTAAAATTAGAATTCAACAAAACTAAATTGCAGAAATCCTTCAAAATCCTGGAAATTGAACAACTCTCAACTGAATCACCACTGGGTCAAGAAAGAAATAAAGAAATTAAAGACTTCCTAGATTTCAATGAAAATGAATGCACAACATACCCAAACTTATGGGACACTTTGAAAATAATGCTAAGAGTCATAGAAAACATTAACAGGTTTAGGTGGGGCTTGTATTTTACTTCCACCTACAACATTGATTAACATCTTCTAAAAATTCTAGTTTGACCTCATTCTCCACTAAATTCAACCAAATCTGTTCTTGGAATGAGACAAACATTAAATGACTACACCCAGTGTGAGGCTGACAGAAACACCCAAGAGGTCAGCAAAGTAGAAAAGAAACATGCGCATGCACGTACTTCTGGGGGACAGTGAATAGGATGTAGAACTCTGGAGAGAAACTAGATATAGGTGTGGCAGGGATCATAGTGATGTCATAGAATCTGAGCAGCTGGGGACCCTCTCACATCTGTCTGGATCTCTATCTCATTCCACTTAGGTTAGTCAGACAAAATAGACTTGATTTATTCCATCCACTGGCTTAAGCTGTTTAGGTCTATGTGGAGGGCAGTTTGCTGTTCCAGTCAGTCCTTGAGCCTTCATCAGAACTCTCTCTGAGCCAGCTTTCTTGAAATATCCAATAAAGCAAAGAACTAGAAGTCACTGTGTCACAATAATTTGGTGCCTACAATGATTAAGAACAGAGCTGTGACTCTGAACCAGCCAATTCACAAGTCTTTATTAAGCACAGGAGTCCTGGGACCCTCTAGAACAAAAAGAAGTAATCTCACCCAGGAGGAGTAGATGCCTGGAAATAATCACCTTGAAGGCTGAAATCAATAAAATAGAAACAAAGAAAACAATACAAAGAATTAATGAGAACAAATAATTGGTTCTTTGAGAAAATCAACAAGATAGACAAGCCTGGATACAAACTATCCAAAAGGCAAAGAGAGAATATCCAAATTAACAGAATCAAAAATCAAAAGTGGAACTAACAAAAGCCATTGAAGAAATCCAGAGAATATTTCAATCTCTGTACTCCACAAACCAGAG
>NC_022009.1:83621727-83623997 GCF_000317375.1 Microtus ochrogaster
GTCAAGTTGAGGAAGAGACAGGAGAGGGAGAACAAGTAATAGATGTCTTGATAAAGGGATCCATTATGGGGTTAGGGAGAAACCTGCTGCTATGGAACTTCCCAGGAATCTGCATGGTTCAAGCAATAGTGAAGAAAGTGCCTGAAGTGACCTTTCCCTGTAATCAAATTGATGATTACCCTAATTGTCATCATAGAACCTTCATCCAGCAACTGATGGAAGCAGATGTAGAGATTCACAGCTCTGCACTGGGCAGAGCTCCCAGAATTCAATAGAAGACAGCGAAGAGTGATAATATGAGCAAAGGGGTCAAGGCCATGTTGGGGAAACCTACCCAGACAGCTGATCTGGGCTAGTGGGTGCTCACTGACTCTGGACTGACAGTTAGGGAACCTGCATAAGACTGATCTAGGCCTTCTGAATGTGGGTTATAGTTTTGTGGCTTGGCCAGTTGGTGGGGCCACTGGAAGTGGAACAAGGATTTATCATCAGTGCATGAGCTTACGCTTTGGAGCCCATTCCCTATGGAGTGATACCTTGATCAGTCTAGGTACAGGGGGAAGTGTCTTGATCTTGTTTCAACTTGATGTGCCAGATTTTGCTGACTTCCCATGGGAGACCTTACTCTCTCTGAGGAGTGAGTGGGGTTGTCATATGGGGGGAGCAGGAGGAGGAGAGGGACGGGGAACTGGGATTGGTATATATAATTAGGCTCTTTTTTTATTTTAAAATGTAAAATATTTTAAAAAGCTGTTTTCTATTCACTTATTTTGTCATTTTGAATATGTATATCTTTCACAGTTATGTTCAAATATTTGATTTGCTTTCTCTGCTTCTTGAATTCTTTGCCTATTTTGACACAACTGTGATCCCGACATCATAAGTCATAGGCAGACCTTGATCTCAACATATATCAGAGGCTCTTCATTTGTTCCCTCTGCTCAGATCTGAAATAATCACAAAGAAACTATATTATTTGAAACACTGTCCGATAGCTTAAACATATTTCTAGCTAGCTCTTCTATCCTAAACAAACACATATCTATTAATCTGTGCATCACCATGAGGTCGTGGCCTACTAGCAAAGTTTCGCCGGGCTCCAGTAGAGATATCTGTCTCTTGTGGCAACTACAGGGCTTCTCACTAACTCTTCCCTCTTTCTCCTAGCATTCAATTTAGTTTTCCAAGCTAGCTCTACTCTGCCCTATCATAGCCCAAAGCAGATTCTTTATTCATTAACTGATAAAATCAACACATATACAGAAGGACTTCCTACATCAGCAAAGAATGATTGACTTTGAGCTCTTCATCCTTCTGCCTCTATCTCCCATGAGTTAGGACTATAGGCACACGTGATCATGCTTATTTTAATAATGGCTTTGGCAAAGTAAAAATTTTTAGATTTTAATGATATCTAGCCTATCAGGGTTATTCCTTCTGTGGTTGTCCTTTGGTGTCTTTACTAAAGAATTATAAACAGGTGAGTGTGCGCCTGCTGGGCTGGAGGGGAGTGCAGGGCACCTCCAGCTCCTGCTGCAGGGGCTTTTCTGTTCCACACGACCCTCCCCTCCCTGCAAGTTCGCCCCTTTGTCTGCAGGGTCCTTGGACCTCCAAGAGTCCCTGTCCCTGTGCTAAGGCAAACCATCCAGACCGGTGAGTGGGTGCCTTCCCCGGGCGGGGCAGAATGTCTGGGAAAGGAGCACAGGGCCCCTTCAACTCCTGCTGCAGGGACTTCTTTGTTCCACATATCCCTGCCTCCCTCAAGCCTGCCCTATTATCTGTGAAGTCCTTGACCCAGGAATAGTTCCTACTCCTGCACTGAGGTTATCCACCCAGAGGGGTAAGTGTGCGCCTGACCGGCTGGAAGGGAGTGCAGGGCACCTCCAGCTCCTGCTGCAGGGGCTTTTCTCTTCCACAGGACCCTCCCTTACCCCCAAGCTCGCCCTTTTGTCTGTGGGGTACTTGGATCTCCAGGAGTCCCTGTCCCTGTGTTGAGGAGAACCACTCAGACCGGTGAGTGGGTGTCATCCAGGGGTGGGGCAGAATGTCTGGGAAAGGAGCACAGGGCCCCTTCAGCATCTGTTGCAAAGGCTTCTTTGTTCCACATGACCCTGCCTCACCCAAGCCTGCCCTATTGTCTGTGAGGTCCTTGGCCAAGGAACAGTTCCTACTCCTACACTGAGGAGATCCACCCAGAGTCAGTCACAGCATAGATTAGACCAAGACGCCAAAACTCTTCTGGCTGCATTTGAAGGAAGAGATGGGAAGGC